>NW_020664471.1:814551-832118 GCF_002925995.2 Terrapene triunguis | reverse complement strand
GTGTCATCACACACTGGAGCTGCTTAATCAGCTCTCTCCAAATGGGGAGCATAGTCACCACTCTCAGACTAAAAACATTGCTGGGAAACAAACGAGGAGACAGTGATAAAAGAAACCAACTTGTGCAAGCCAGGACATTAGAACACTGCAGTTACAATGACAAACATCTGACAGTCTGGACATTTTCAGTTAAGGCTCCAACTCAACCTTAACTCTGTTCCTTACCAGTGGAAGAACACCACTTGTTGCCATATGAAAGAAACACAAGTCTTCCCCATTGCATGTATGAATCACAGTGGTATGATCTTTTGTTATATGGAGATATCGCCTGCACTCTGTTCCCCCCACTCAACACACACCCTTCCAGTTGATAGGTATACAAGATCCAAGACCTGTCTTATGAGGATGTGTAATTTATAGTGAAGATGAGGGGACCACACCTCATATGGTCAGAGAAGTGACTAAAGCAGATGAAAAAGGTGCTAGCCTGCATCCACATTACAGAATGGTTGTTAGCAGCTGATGAGTTGTGTGCTAACTTGAGATTTGGTCTGTGTCACTGGGCAGGTTGGCCCATAAGAATTAAAAGCACTACAGCCCTCATACTAAGGGTCTGTATGTGTGGATGGGACAATACTCGAGTTAAAATTTTGCAGTGAAGACAAGCACACTGTGGGATGGTGGGCATGGAAGGCTCTTATGGATCATATGCAGAGGCTAATATGACATGTTTTTGTAATGAGCTGGCTAGTGTGTATATGTACCATTGCTCTCTACTAGGTAACAATAGAACTGCTCAAGTATTGTATGTGTCATAGGTCCTATATTTTTAACAATTTATTGTGATTCCCTTTTAGCCCATATAATAAGGGCCTATGATTTTGGAGCAGGAGGATCCAACTTCTATTTGTACTCTTGCAATGAAGTTCTGAGTAATTGGGGTGTGCTATATAGTGACAGCTATAAAGTCCAGGGTGATCAGATTTATACAGGGCCTTAGGAGGACATGGATCTTTACATACAGATGCAGAATTACAGGATACTGCCTAACAGGCTTACAATCTACATTTAGAAATAGCATAAGTAATGACATTGGAGGAGGTTTGGGGGAAGGGAGAACAAGGATTACAGAATGATAATCCTTTGTTTTCTTTTGCATGCATCTTGATATTTCCACATATATTTTAACAAATTAATATTGTTTAGAGCAAAATTAAAGTTTTTTTCTCTCTCCCTATTGTCAAGAGAGTTGGAGAGGAGGTTAATAGTGGATGGAGAGGGCAGAGCTGGGGGTGGAAGAAGATTGTTGTGTTGGGTGCATGAGAACGGTAGAGGGGATCAGACTGTAGTGGGAGGAAGAGAGAGAAGAGTAGCGGAGTGGAATGTGGGGACAAAAGAAGGCATGACAAAGGAGGCAGAGGTTGGTGAGATTAGGTAATATGGTCAGTAAGTGAACAATCAACAAGGCAAGTTAAAGGTTAGTGATCAATATATTAATGGGAAGGAACTGATAGTATGGCAATTGATGGTTACAATCAGTAAGGCAAAAACTGAATAAGCCTAGCAGAAACAGTCAGCTGTCAGCCATGGATGTAACTACATGTTTTGGTCTCGTCCTGTACTGTGAAGGTGGGGGAGAGTCTGGTTCTTTATTGGCCTGATTTTCAAAATAGCTTCGCTCCTCAAAACTCCCATTGATTTCAATAGGATCTGCTAGCTGCTGGGCACTTTAGAAAGTCTGGTCACAGCTGTTTAGTGGTATATTAACAGTTTGCAGGCCAGAATTTTTCCCTGAGATACTGGGCATCTGTGACTCATAGCTGAAGGTTAGGATGGGCATGATGGAGAGACTAAGGAGTAAAGATAAAGTTTCTACTGGGATCTTAACCCCCTGACTTTATTTTAAACTAAAAATAAGCTAAAATAGATATCTATGGACAACTTTAACTCTCAACTAAGCGTGTGTGTTTTTCCTTTTGTTTTTTTAAAACAGAACACCAACATTTCTGAATAATATTTTTTTTCTTCCTAGTACTACTTTAAAGTATTTTAGAGAAGGAGGAAAGAAAGCATTATTATTATGATAATAATTTGCAAGTATCTTTTATCCAAAGTTTTCAAAACACTAAACAAATGTGGGTAAGTGACTTGCTGAAAGTCAAACAGTGAATAGTTTGGAAGAGAATCCAGGTTTCCTGACTCTAATTTCTTTCTCTAACCAGTTCTTATGCATAGCCCCTGTATACAATAGAGCAAAAATGTGCAATTGGTGGAAACTCTTCTGTAGATAGCCCTGTTTGAGAGTTTGTCTAGTGAGAGAGACCAAGTTACCCACCTCAGGCATAGAAATGCCTTTTCAAATCATAGTGTACAAATAGTACAATCAGTTTCAAGGATATCTCAGGTATTGTAGGGACACAGGTCTTAAACATCTATCCAAGCAGGTCAGTTTCTCCCAGGCTGCTCAAGAGAACCATCAAAATAATCAGGCAATGGGCCCAAAGTCTCTAGTTGTTTGTCAGACCTCCCCTTTTCCCCAGGATGAACACCACAATGGTAGAACAGGATATTCTTCCTGTTTCCTTCCTGACAGAAAAAGAACAGATACCAGATATCTTCTCCCATCTGAGTGTTTACAGACAGTTCCTCAGTTTTAGAGATCTGTAGAATGTGCTTCACCATAAATACCAAACCACTCAATAGGATATTGGAATACAGAACTTTTGATACTCTCTCCCTCATCACTAGCACTGTAACTACCGATGCCTCAACATTTTACAGAATCACAGCTACCTATTTATTCTTCCAAAACCTGTGGAGATCCCTCCAATGAGGTAATCCTCAAAGAAAATTCTTCACATTTACAAAGTTATTGTTCTCACTGAGCTAATTCCATAGCCTTCAGAGATGTGTAGGGATTAAATGAAGTATCCATCCTACTCTAATCCTTGTCTGCCAGGTAGGACATTTAGGCCAATGGATTCAAAATCTTCCCTTAATGCAGGAGTGGCCAACCTGAGGCGGAGAAGAAGCCAGAATTTACCAATCTACACTGTCAAAGAGCCACAGTAATATGTCAGCAGCCCCTCATCAGCTCGCCCCCCCCCCACACGCTCCCAGTGCCTCCCACCCACCAGCAGTCCCACCGATCAGTGTCTCCCCCTCCCTCCCCACACCTCCCAATCAGCTGTTTTGTGGCATGCAGAAGGCTCGGGGGGGGGGGTGAGAGCGAGGGCATAGCAGGCTGGGGGTGGCGGGGAGCCTGTGGCAGAGCCAGGGGTGCCTGTAGCTCCAGCCCCAGAGTCTGTGTCTATACAAGGAGCTGCATATTAACTTCTGAAGAGCCGCACGTGGCTCCAGAGCCACAGGTTGGCCACCCCGCCTTAATGTATTCTTCTAGCTCATTAAGTCAAGAATGTAGACAGTTTTTAAAAATATCATAGAATTAATACAGGAATTCAATTTCCAGGAGTTTTAGCTTTCTATGATGAAAAAAAATCTTAGCTAACAAATTCAAAATGATAAAATCCTTCACTAAATTTATACAGATCTCTTCTCTGAAGTGCTTGCTGGTTGGCCTTCTTGGGGTTGTCTCCAGAAACTGAAGAAAACACTAACCAGCATCTCATTGACAGAGAAAATAGATTTTGAGGGGAGGACAAAGTGGAATCAATGGTTTATTAAGCAAAACAGATGTCAGCAGAAGATCAGATTTGTGTGTGCGTGTTTGCTTTATCCTCTTGATCAAAGGAGAATACCATCTGCCATACACCCTTTCACCTCAGAAAACATCCACCTCCAGAATGATTTACTTAATCATCTTGGAACAAACAAGTATTATGAACTGACTCCAGAAAAGGCACAGAAGGGGGAAGTGTATTGTCTGATTACTAGATTCCAAACAGAATCGTTTCTTCCATGAACTTCCATCATTTTCTGAGGTTAAATCCATAAAGATTCTCATAGACTATTTCAAGTACCAGTGTTTATTCCAGGAATTTCAAGAATCATCATCTATGGGAGCAAGAGACACACTGATGCAGCACAGAAATAAACAGGGCTTTAACATACCTATTCCACTAGTAGTTGGTGTCCTAATAGTGAAAACAAGCTCCAATAGTGAGAA
This sequence comes from Terrapene triunguis, assembly GCF_002925995.2. Taxonomy (NCBI): domain Eukaryota; kingdom Metazoa; phylum Chordata; order Testudines; family Emydidae; genus Terrapene; species Terrapene triunguis. The sequence continues at coordinate 827,992 of NW_020664471.1, read as the reverse complement.
CAGAAGTCTACATCTTCTCCATGTATAACATGGTTTTCAGAATGCAGACACTCAGAACTTGGCATCACAGCTAGATACCAGTGAACTACACATCACTGAATACTAGTGGAACTTATTCATGTAATTATCACATGATGAATACTGATTTTTTTTGTACACTAACCTGCATGCAGCCTCTGTTCCCTCCCCCATCTCTGCCTTTGGCTCAGAATATGGCCTCTTTACTGTATAGTGCTAGCAGCTGACACAGGGATGCATGACTGTTTGGCAGGCAGCTGACAGCAGTCATAATGGCAAGGTATAGAAAACCAGCTTCTTGCAGCCCAGAGACCCACAGAGAAATCTTTATTCATTTTTTTTGCAGCATGTAATTGATTTGTGGATGAATGAAAACTCCAGGCTGTGAATCTTGTGTGCATTGATCGTGATTTAAGTTGCTAGAGAACACATAGTAAGGGGTTCATTCTCTCCTCAATGTGCTGTACACATGCTGGCTTTATTTTGAGCACCTGCTAGCTTCTCTCTTTCTTTCCAGGAGGGCCAGCCTATTTACATGGCCGTGAAGGGAGTAGTATTTGATGTCACTTCTGGAAAAGGTGAGTTGGCCATTCCCCCTTCACATTATCCCATTTTTCTACTTAAACATCCTAAACCTTTAGGAAACTTCAAACTCTATTTAAATACAAAGAACATACTCATTTGTTCTTAATTCCTAATCATCCTCCTCTGAAGCTGCCTTCTCCCACTCAGCTTCACACCTCCTTTCATGCTGACCTCTGTGTCTGGAACAGAACAGATCCTCTTCTTATCTTATCATTTTCTAAGAAATGCCATAATACCTTTTGACTTGACTGAGACACCTTCCATTATATAGATTTACACACGTTTTCCTCTAACATTGGTTTTAGCTACTCTTTAAATTTAAAATAAAAAAAAGCGCACTTAGGACTGATGAAAGCTACCAAACTGAGAGCCCTAGAGAGAGAAATTCGCCATCAGTAGAACAGACACAACTTGGGCAGCAGCTGTATTACAATCTTAGTGAAGACAGGCAGTTGTCATTTTAGGCCACATTAACTAGTCCAGGTAAGCTAGTCTGTCTTGAGACGTCACCAAAATTTTAGGAGGAAAAGGGCTCAGATCCGAGTCCTTGGTTTTGGCTCATTTAGGAGTATAATGGGCTCCTTTCATGCTGGTATAAGCAGATGCTTAATCTGGCCCGTTGTTTTCATTGTCAATAGTCTGAACATTACTAGATTTCCTCTCCTTGAACAGAATTTTATGGGAAAGGTGCCCCATACAACGCCCTCGTTGGGAAGGACTCAACACGAGGCGTTGCAAAGATGTCACTTGACCCAGAAGACCTCACTCATGACACAGTAAGAAATGGGATTGTTTGTTTAATTCCTTCTTTGCAAAATTTCAATCTTTTTCTTGGCTTCCCTAAAATATATTCCCCTGCTGTATATTTATTCAAAGCCCAATCCTATAAATAAGGAAAATATTTATTTTCTAAGAAATGCCGTAATACCTTTTGATCTGATTGAAACACCTTCCATTATATAGATTTGCATACGTTTTCCTCTAACGTTGGTTTTAGCTACTCTTTAAATTTAAAATAAAAAAAGTGCACTTAGGACTGGTGAAAGCTACCAAACTGAGAGCCCTAGAGAGAGAAATTCGCCATCAGTAGAACAGACACAACTTGGGCAGCAGCTACCCCGTCAACATACTTTAACAGCTGTCTAGAGGGACAGCATCTAAAAATGTGTAGTTCAGTTTCCTTGACCAATTCAGTCCTTGGTGTCTCTGCTGAGAATACTAAATGGGTCAACTGTGATGGTGCTTTTTGGAAATGAATTGAAGCCAACAACTCACTTTACCTGAGGATGTCAGGCTTTATCACTACTGGGCTGAATTTGAATAAGTGACCTAGGGGTGAAAGGTTCTATGATAAATAACTCACTGCCAATTACTTAAACCCTCCATTGTTTCTGTGCCCTGCAAATTAAATCTGAAGGCTGGCGTCGAGGCTAGGATGATCAACATAAATAAAGACATATGTAAATACCTGCCATTTTTTCTTGCCCATATTTCCTTTAGACAGGACTCACGGAAGAAGAGCTAAAATCCCTGGATGATATCTTCAATGATGTGTACAAAGCCAAATATCCTATTGTTGGCTACACTTCTCAAAGAATTCTGAATGAGGATGGCAGCCCCAATCAGAACTTTAAACCTGAGGATCAGCCACATTTCAGCATTAGAGATGAATTTTGATGAAGGATTTAGCATCCTGAAAATCCTCAGATGGACATTGTAGAACACGGTATGACTGGGAAACATTGACTGTTTCTAAGGCAGAAGAACATTTTCTATGAATTATGTATCTTTTGTATTTTTGTTATCCGTCCCCCCGCCCAAAGAGAATAATAGCTGATTACTAGTGTAGTGAATTCCTTCAAGTAGTGAACCAAATAAAATTTAATCAGTGGCACATATTTGTGGATTGGAGGGAATTATTTCAATAAAATTCTCACTGCCAATATCTTGATTTCTCTTTTTTAATATAAAAAGAAAAATTGGATAACTAAAGACTCATTCCCTAAAGGGGAGAAAGTGTCCTTTAATAGCTGAATCATGAGATTAGGGGTTTTGCCATTTCTGGGTTCTGTTCCCTGTTCTGCTGCAAACTTGCTGTATTACGTGAGTCACCTTACTTCACTTCTCCATGCCTCAGTTTCTCCATCAGTAAAATAGGTGTAATAAGGCTTCTTATCTCAGAGGAGTGGTGTGGGGCTTAATATTCATCCTCTTTGATTACAGTGGATATATAAATGCTGACTTCCTGAAATGTACTTAAATGCTGTATATTTATGCAAAGCCCAGTGTTATAAAACAAAGATTTTTCTTCTGGGAAATGTAATATTTAATTACCTTTTGATTCGATATAGGCTATGGCTACAATCAATAGCTCACAGCAGCGCCGCTGCAAGATCTCTAGTGGAGCTGCTCTACACTGACAGGAAAGAGGTCTCCCATCGCCTTAAATAATCCACCCCCAACAAGCGGCGGCAGCTATGTTGGCAGGAGAAGTTCTCCTGCCAACATAGCGCTGTCCACATCGGCACATAGGTGGGTGTAACTTATTTCGCTCAGTGCGGTGGCTTATTCACACTCCTGAGTGGCATAAGTTATACTGACATAAGTGGTAGTGTAGACATGGCCTAAATCACTCTTATTGCAGTAGTTTTGTCAAAATAGCACTTTTTTGTAATACATTTACATGGGTTTGTCATTTAAAATTTAGGTCATGATGGTTCCTTAGTATCCTCAACTCCTAATTCCCACAAACCAAGAGAAATTATAACCTAGGATCTATGGTTATCATAAAGTCTTTGTTCACATATTGTAAAATATAAGTTTACTGTGATTATTTCAGTCTGACCCGAATATTCCCAGCTTCTTTATGTTGTCAATTAAACTCTGGTTGACTCTACACATAGGCGCGGGAACTAAGGGTGCTGCCACAGCCCCTGGTTTGAAGTAGTTATCATATGCAGGCTTTACAGTTTGGTTCAAGGGCTCTCAGCACCCCCGTACACAAATTGTTCTAGCACCCTTGTCTACCGGTGCTTTTTCCATTTTTAATCTGTATCAGGTTCTCTGCACTATTACTTTTTCTAGCTTGATCATTGCCACTCCAGTTCCCTTGAAAGATGTGTGTGTGTTCTTTTTCTGTTTAACCTAATTTACAGCTCCAGGTCCTGCTGGGGGGAAAACAAGTCGTCTCCTCTGTCAGATTTCTCTTGGCAGTCTTTCAGGCTGCTTTTAATTTACATAGCAACCGGAGAACATTAAATGCTTGGGCTATACCAAGTGCTGCTAACTACTGGCTTCCACTAACTGAAGTCAAATGCTAACTGTCATGTATGCAGATTTACCTGCCACCATGACAGTTTGAATTAGCATTGAGAAACTGAGCAGCTGCTTCCAATTTCTTAAAGATAATTTGCTTCATTATGTTAACCTCCTGGCTGCTTTCTTTCAAAGAGTAAATGATTAAATCATTTATTCTCCCTCTCCTGGGATCTGTATGCTGTATAGCATATTGTGGGAGAAGGACAATTTGTCTGATAAAAGAAAAAACTTTTTTTTTAATGATCCCTTTCATAACGTCACTGATATTTACTCTAAATGTGCTTTGTGCCTTAAGCCCCTTTTTTCCCTTATAGGCATTCAGCAGTATAGTGTAAGAGGTTAAAGCAAGGGACACCTGCTGTTTACACTCCGCCACCAAGTTTCTGTGTACCTGAGGTTACCTGTGCCACTTAACTGCATCACAAAAGTTCTAATTAATAAATGTTTGTATTTAAAGCTACAGTTGGTTGTTAATAAAGTTTTTGCAGGAAAGTAAACCATTTTTTAGATCCATTATTCCACAAACATTTTTCAGTGAAAAAAATGAAACCTGAAAATTTTTGGTTTGTGAACAGTATGGAAACTAATTTAATAAAAAACTCGAGGTTTTGAAAACAGAAAACTTTTGCTGAAAATAGAATATTCTGGGTTTTGGTTTCTCCCTCTTTTTGATTTTTTTTAAAAAGAAAACAAAAAAACAAACAAACCAGAAAACGTTGACCAAAATAAAAATGGTTTTGTTTTAGTTGAAAAGCAGTTTTTCATAAAAAAAATAAATAAATCCCCAAACCTACAAACTACACACAACACATCACACCCCGAACACAAATTTCAACCAACTCTAAAACTAAGCTTCATCAGGATGGTGGGTGCTGTACAAACAAACTGTAAATAGCTTGCAGTCTAACTCAGGGGTGGTCAAACTGCGGCCCGCGGGATTGCCAGTCCAATGGCATAGTGGGGTTAAGGCAGGCTCCCTGGCCCCGTGCCGCTCCTGGAAGCAGCCGGACCACGTCCCTGCAGCCCCTGGGGACAGAGGGTTCCGCGTGCTGCCCTTGCCTGCAGGCACCGCCACCCCTCCCCCCCCCCGCAGCTCCTATTGGCTGGGAATGGGGAACCGCGGCCATTGGGAGCTTCGGGGGAGGTACCCGCAGGTGAGGGCAGCGTGCGGAGCCCTCTGCCCCCCCGGGTCCGCAGGGATGTGGTGCCGGCTGCCACGCGAGGCCAGGGTAGGCAGGGAGCCTGCCTTAGCCCCACTGCCACCCCAGAGCCGCTCAAGGAGCCCGTACCCCAAACCCCTCCTGCACCCCACCCCCCAACCCTCTGCCCTGAGCTCCCTGCCCTGAGCCCCCTCCTGCACCCCACCCCCCTGCCCTGAGCCTCCTCCTGCACTCCACACCCCCTCCTGCACCCCAGCCCCCTGCCCTGAGCTCCCTGTTGTACCCCTCCTGCACCCTAACCCCCTGCCCTAAGCCCCCTCCTGCACCCCACACCCCTCCTATACCCTAACCCCCTGCCCCAGCCCTACATTCATGGCCCTGCATGCAATTTCCCCACCCAGATGTGGCCCTCAGGCCAAAAAGTTTGCCCACCCCTGGTCTAACTCATTCATGATACTGTACAAAGACTGAAGATTCACTCTCAAAATGGTGCAGACACCATAACTGAGAGGCATTGTGGGAGAAATGTGTTTCAAGGAGTTGAATGAAGAGAGGGGTGGTCCAAGTGTAAGGGCTAATAAGAATATGGAAGAGATGATTAATTGGAATGTAAGAGAATGAAAGCAGAGCTCCTCTGATAAAAGTACTAAGTAATATTTCCTTCTTTTCCTGTCCCACTCTAATTTGACACTCTACTTCCTGATGTGGGCAGCTGGAGGAGCTACACTGCTAAGATTATTTTCAGTGGTTTATTAGAAGTTTTACCAACATGTTAAATGTTGTACATGGAAACTTAATTTTGAGGGCAGATTCAAACCCACAAACTTCAAGTGGGTTTGCATATGGTGTAACAATGTTCTCTTCTCCCTGTTTGAACACAAGAACATTGCCAGAAGGTGGGAGTAGACAATACGGGATAGATCACTCAATAATTGTCCTGTTCTGTTCATTCCCCTGAAGCATCTGACACTGGCTACTGTTGAAGACAGGATACTGACTAGATGGCCCATTTGTCTGACCCAGTATGGCCATTGTTATGTTAACCCCATGGATCTCCAATGAGGGGCTTACATGGAGGTCTCAAAGATGGAGCGTAGTATTCCCTCTGACCTCTCTGTGTGAAAGATCTGGCCCTCCCCCACTCACGTATATGGAAAGAGATGCTCCAGCCCCATTTAAAAATAACACTTTCCTTAGCTCTGTTATGAATGACACTTTTGATAATCTAAACTGAATGAATTTTAAAAATCAAATGTTCTTACAATTTATTCTCTTTCCTTTCTAGATTTCTCTCAGTTAGGACAATAAAATGACTAGTCACTTTTACTTTGGTGTAATCATTTCCTGGTCAACTTCACTTTCAGATTCCAATACACTTTCACAATGCTACAATTCCCTGGCTGCAAACAGGCCCGGGGAATGAGTCTTTTCTTCAGAAACTGCTACTATTGACTGATGTTTAATAAAGGCCATAGAAATATTGATATTGATTACACAGTAGGTTTTGTAAAAAGCTTTTTTTTTTACCAAAAATTCATTTGACCCATCTACCTACTCATAAGAGGATCATCACCACACTATCTGAGCACCTGTGAACCGCTAATTAATTTATCCTCAGATCACCCTACTTAGGGAAGAATTATCTCCTTTTATTTCCCTATTTTCTAGATGAGCAACTGAGGCACAAAATGATAAAATGACTCGCACAATGTCACAGAGAAAGTCTGTTGAACCATTGTGACATTCTATACCTTGGGGGAGCGTGCTGGAACCCCCATATTCCTCATTTTCATATAATTTGGATCTTACGTATAAAACATGCCTTGTAAGGTATCGGGGAAAGGTTATGATCTGCTGAAAGTCATTTCTCTATCCATATATGTATATCATTAATGCATATGAAGTTATGAGAATTGTGTTGTATGGTTGTCACTAAAACCTGCTGTAAGTTGGGGGAATCAGCCAGATATTAGCTCCCCAGAGGCAACAGCAAGGAAACTAACCAACCCCCCGGGCAGGGTGTCAAAGAACCCATCCACAGCCATTGTCCAGCAAGGGAGCTACAATGCAATGACTCACCTGCATGAGGCCACACCAGGGGAATTGCTGAACCTTGCTTGGAGAGACTCAGCAATGCTCACCTGACTCTGAAGGGCGGGGGGCAAAGCCAAGGGGGAGGAAAGGACATGATAAAAGGAAGAGACATTTGCTGTGCTCTTCCTCTCGCTTCCACCTACACCTACAGACACCACCAACCAACTGAAGCGCTGATCAAAGGGGAGAGCCTGGCTGAAGAGCAACCAGCCAGCCTGTGGTGAGAAGCATCTAAGTTTGTACGTGCACGGAAACTGTTAAGATCAGCTTAGAATGCTTTTATTTCATTTGACCAAATCTGACTTATGTTTTGACTTCTAATCACTTAAAATCTATCTTTATAGTTAATAAATCTGTTTGTTTATTCTACCTGAAGCAGTGCGTTTGGTTTGAAGCGTGTCAGAGGCTCCCCTTGGGATAACAAGCCTGGTACATATCAATTTCTTTGTTAAATTGACGAACTCATATAAGCTTGCAGCATCCAGGGGGCATAACTGGACACTGCAAGACGGAGGTTCCTAGGGTTGTGTCTGGGACCGGAGATATTGGCTAGTGTCATTCGGTTGCACAATCCAAGGAGCAGCTTACATGCCAGAGGCTGTGCGTGAACAGCCCAGGAGTGGGGGTTCTCACAGCAGAGCAGGATAAGGCTGGCTCCCAGAGTCAAGGACTGGAGTGACATAGCAGATCACAGGTCCAGATAACACCAGAGGGGAATGTCACAACCATTATCTCTTGGGTCCCACTCTAGTATGCTAAGCACTAGAGTGTACCCTTTTAAAAACCAGCCAAGTCATATGTTGCAAGATATCTTTTTTGGTGTGGTGACTGGTGATGGAGCTGAATTTTACACTGCTGAAAGATAACATTTGCCTTGGAGACAGAAATGTGTATGATGTCAACTATACATTTTTTAAAATTGTTTTTCCTAAAAATATCACATTTATTGTCACCCCTTCTTTAGAGCTGGTTTTGTTACCCTGAGTTTTGCATCATTTCAATGAGACCATTGATCTATCTGAAATTTTCACTTAAACAAGCAAACAGTGAGAGGTCCCATTACAGGCCCCCGACTTACCCTGAAGGGTGATGAATTTCTTTGTAATCCACTTGTAGCTTCCAGAGGATGACTCACTGTTTTTACTCTAATTCCTCTCATCTACCTCTTGTTAATTTATCATGGGTGTCAGCGTGATTCAAGAAGGTTTTTATGAATTGCCATAACAGGAGAGAACCTACTCTATTCTTTAATACTGTTTTACTCTACATTCTGGAGTGAATTATTGGTGAGCATCTCAAGGAGCATCTCTCATTGTTGAGAAGATGCAAAAGAGTTTACCAAAGGGAGCTGAACTAATGTCAAAACGCTACAACTCATCTAAGGAGCTCTTTACACAGGAATAACTTACACAACACTGCTATGTTTCCCTCTTATGACCTTCCCCTCCCCTCCAAATATTCTATCTTTTATCCTAGTACATTTAACTAAATACTATAGCAATAGGCACTTTACTTTACACACAGAAAAGTGCTTTAAGACCTGGATGTATGTTAATCAGATTCTGCAGCCCTCACTTTGAGTGCCACTTGTTTGAAGTCCATGGTACTAGTTGCTGAGATAACTGCTATTCAATAGAAGGGCTTCAGAATCTGGCCTAACCTCACAACACCCCTGTGAGGTAGATAAGTATTATCCCCATTTGCAGATTGGAAACAGATTAAAGTGAATTCATGTTAAACCCTTGTCTAGATTAGGATGTAAAATGTCTTGCTAGCACATTAGCTAACAGCACATCTTTAATTTCTAATCTAGGCAAAACCTAAATTTGAAGAGAGCTGAGAATACAACCCAGGAGCCCTGAATCCTAGTTCTAATCACTCGGGTTGGGATTTTCAAAGGAAGCTTTCATGGAGTGAGGCACCCAAATCACACTGAAATTTAATGGGAATTGGGAACCTAACTCCCTTACACCTTGTCTACATGAGAAAATTATACATTTTAAACTAAATCAGTTTAGAAACTGATTTCATTAAGTCATTCCAACACCTTTGTGTGGACACATTTCAGTGCCCCTGTGGGTAAACGCACTCATTTCCATGACTCTTAAACCAATATGAGAGTTCCATCAGTTTAACATCAGTTTCTACATACATTTCATTAAATTGGTACAATTGTATCATGTAGACAAGGTCTTGGGTTTCTTTGAAAATTGCAGTGACACTACCCAAGAGTCTTTGTGATCCAAGGATATCAACTATACCTGTAGCACTATAAGAATCAATCTTATATCACATTTCAGGCCAGGAATAGCTTTAGATGTTTGGGAACAATGCTAATTATGAAAATTCATACAGGAAGGGTATTATCTGCTATTCATTAGCCTTCTTTTTGGAATGTTTGTCATCCAATCAGGAAACAAAAGACATAACCTGTGATGTAGGTGAATGAGCGCCACAACATCAGTAATAAACATACATGTAGTCCAAGTGAAAAGTGCCTGAACAACCAATTGTCTGTAAGTTATTCAGCCAGACTATTCAGCAAATACTTACAAATAATCAATACAGTCAAAGAAAATCAGATTGGGTCTGTGAGTGGGTTGATTAAAAAAAGACTGAATTTGTAACAAATATTGAATATTTCATTACTGAGTTGTTATATTTGTAATTAGTAGTTTACCCAGCTAGCACCATAGCTGAGTCAGCATTTGCTATTTTTTATAGCATACCTCTGAATCTCTTTAAAGTATCTGTCACTCATGTCAGTGAGCAGGTCCATGTCAAACATGATAAGAATGTTTTCATTCCACTAAATCAGTGTCTGAAAGGACAAAAGTGCATGGGAGATATTGAAAGCTGCTCAGATGATGGGACTGGGAACAGTGATACTAAGGGGTGTGATTCTGAATTTGGTGTTAAAAAAAGGGGGGGATTAAGTGGGAAAAGCAGGTGTATCCATGTGCTATGAAGACACCTTATACTGCTTGGCTTGTTTTGGCAGATCTATCCTCAAATATGGGTCTCTATTAAAATATTTTCCTTTCTGTGTGCCTCATTCTTGCTGTTCAGTGCAGGATGTCACTCCTACCAGTGTGTTTACTGGACCTAAACTTAAGCCCTCATATCTTGTTTACCAGAGGCCAAGGGCTTTATGAAAACCTACGACAAATAAAATAGATAGAAACTGAGACTAGCACTCTAACATAGAAACTGAGATGATATACATCTGGAACAGCTGAGTTCAAAAAGCAGAGCCACACAAAATACTATGCAATATATAATATTTGCCACCATTTCTCATTGGCTATTTGTGTCTGTTGCAATCACAAACTCTACAGACCCAAGAAATACTACCAGATTACTATGGGCTTGTGGCATTCTGTATCTCAAAGTAGCACTCCATATGGCTAAATTTAGTGCCTTGCATGGTGTCAAGTATCAGGGGGTAGCCATCTTAGTCTGTATCCACAAAAACAACAAGGAGTCCAGTGGAGTGGAAATCCATCAACCTCAACAAAAAACTCGCACAGATACAGACAGACATCATCTTCCTCTCCAAGTGCAAACAGATGGACATCATACCAAATGGACTGAAGGTAAAAAAATCCATTGCAATCAACATACTACACTGACTATGGAGAGAGACTGTGCCACACGCTCTCAAAGAAACTGAGGAACCACCTGATCAGCATCCTGTACAGCAGACAGGAGAAGATCAAGAATGAACTCTCAAAACTGAAGACTCTCATACAAAACCAACCTTCCACACAAACTTCCACGTGGCTGGACTTTACAAAAACGAGACAAGCCATTTACAACACACACTTCACTTCTCTACAGAGGAAAAAGGACAGTAAACTATCTAAACTCCTATATGCCACAGGGGGCTACAACAGTGGTACCCTCAACTCACCTAACAATATTGTTAATCTGTCCAACCACACACTTAGCCCAGCAGAAGAGTCTGTCCTATCTCAGGGACTCTCTTTCTGCCCCACCACCCCCATGAACACGATACAGTTCTGCAGTGATCTGGAAGCCTACTTTCGTCGTCTCCGACTCAAGGAATATTTTCAACACACCACTGAACAGCGCACAGGAACCCTCCTACCCAGGGCCGGTCCAGCTTTTTTGCCGCCCCAAGCGGCGAAACGGAAAAAAAAAGAAAAGATAAAGCCGATCAGCGGCAGCTCAATCATGCCGCTTCATTCTTCTGCAGCAATTCGGCGGCGGGTCCTTCGTTTGCTCCCTCTCTTCCTCTTCGGCGGCAGCTCAAAGAGGAAGAGAGGGACTGAGGGACCTGCTGCCGAATTGACGCTGAAGACCTGGACGTGCCGCCCCTTTTCATTGGCCGCCCCAAGCACCTGCTTCCTTTGCTGGTGCCTGGAGCCGGCCCTGCTCCTACCAACACTATAAGAAGAAGAATACTGCGTGGACTCCTCCTGACGGTTGAAATGACAGACTGGACTTCTACATAGAGTGCTTCCGCAGACGTGCACAGGCTGAAATTGTGAACAAACAGCATCCCTTGCCCCATAACCTCAGCCGTACAGAAAGCAACGCCATCCACAGCCTCAGAAACAACTCTGACATTATAATCAAAGGGGCTGACAAAGGAGATGCTGTAGTCATAATGAACAGGTCAGATTATGAACAGGAGGCTTCCAGGCAACTCTCCAACACCACGTTCTACAGGCCACTATCCTCTGATCCCACTGAGGAGTACCAAAAGAAACTATACCATCTGCTCAAGAGACTCCCTGCTACAGCATGGGAACAAATCTACACGGACACACCCCCAGAACCCCGACCAGGGGTGTTCTATCTGCTACCCAAGATCCATAAACCTGGAAACCCTGGACGCCCCATCATCTCAGGCATCGGCACTCTTACAGGAGGATTATCTGGCTATTTGGACTCTCTCCTCAGACCTTACACTACCAGCACTCCTAGCTATCTTCGAGACACCACCGACTTCCTGAGGAAACTACAATGCATTGGTGATCTTCCTGAAAACACCATCCTGGCCACCAGGGATGTAGAAGCTCTTTACACCAATATTCCCCATGAGGATGGACTACAAGCTGTCAAGAACAATATCCCTGATGAGGCCATGGCACACCTGGTGGCTGAGCTTTGTGACTTTGTCCTCACCCACAACCATTTCAGATTTGGAGACAATTTATACCTTCAAGTCAGTGGCACTGCTATGGGTACCCGCATGGCCCCACAGTATGTCAACATTTTTATGGCTGACTTAGAACAATGCTTCCTCAGCTCTCGTCCCCTAGCGCCCCTCCTCTTGCGCTACATTGATGACATCTTCATCAGACCCACGGGAAGGAGGCCCTTGAAGAATTCCACCTGGATTTCAACAATTTCCATCCCACCATCAACCTCAGCCTGGACAAGTCCAAACAAGAGATCCACTTCCTGGACACTACAGTGCAAATAAGTGATGGTCACATAAACATCACCCTATACTGGAAACCTACTGACCGCTATACTTACCTACATGCCTCCAGCTTCCATCCAAGACACATCACACGATCCATTGTCTACAGCCAAGCCCTAAGATACAACCGAATTTGCTCCAATCCCTCAGACAGTAACAAACACCTACAAGATCTTTATCAAGCGTTCTTAGAACTACAATACCCACTTGGGGAAGTGAGGAAACAGATTGACAGAGCGAGACAGGTACCCAGAAATCACCTACTACAGGACAGGCCCAACAAGGAAAATAACAGAACGCCACTGGCCATCACGTACAGCCCCCAGCTAAAACCTCTCCAGCACATCATCAACGATCTACAACCTATCCTGGAGAATGATCCCTCACTCTCACAGACCTTGGGAGGCAGGCCAGTCCTCGCTTACAGACAGCCCCCCAACCTGAAGCAAATACTCACCAGCAACTACACACCACACCACAGAAACACTAACCCAGGAACCAATCCCTGTAACAAACCTCGTTGCCTATTCTGTCCGCATATCTACTCTAGCCAGGGCCGGCTCCAGGCACCAGCCCACCAAGCTTGTGCTTGGGGCGGCACCTGGAGGGGGGCGGCGCGGCGCTCCGGCCACCGGGGAGAGCGGGGCCACGGCCGGGCTCGCCGCCCTCCCCCCGGCGCTCTGGCCGCCCTCCCCCCCGGCGCCCTCCCCCCGGCCGCCAGGGGGGAGAGCGGCGAGCCCCAGCCGGGGCTCGCTGCCCTCTCGCCGCCCTGCCCCCTGCGCTCTGGCCGCCGGGGGGAGAGCCGAGCCCC
>NW_020664471.1:804649-814451 GCF_002925995.2 Terrapene triunguis | reverse complement strand
TTGCCTGGGGCGGCAAAAAAGCCAGAGCCGGCCCTGACTCTAGCGACACCAGAGGACCCAACCACATCAGCCACACCATCAGGGGCTCATTCACCTGCACGTCTACTAATGTTATATATGCCATCATGTGCCAGAAATGCCCCTCTGCCATGTACATTGGCCAAACCGGACGGTCCCTACATAAAAGAATAAATGGACACAAATCGGACATCAGGAATGGTAACATACAAAAGCCAGTAGGAGAACATTTCAATCTTCCTGGACATTCTATAACAGATTTAAAAGTAGCTATACTTGAACAAAAAAACGTCAGAAACAGACTTCAAAGAGAAACAGCAGAACTAAAATTCATTTCCAAATTTAACACCATTAATTTGGGCTTGAATAGGGACTGGGAGTGTCTGGCTCATTACAAAAGCAGTTTTGCCTCTCCTGGAATTGAAACCTCCTCATCTATTATTGGGCATGGACTACATCCACCCTGATCGTATTGGCCCTGTCAACACTGGTTCTCCACTTGTGAGGTAACTCCCTTCTCTTCATGTGTCATTTTATAATGCCTGCATCTGTAATTTTCACTCCATGCATCTGAAGAAGTGGTTTTTTACCCACAAAAGCTTATGCCCAAATAAATCTGTTAGTCTTTAAGGTGCCACCGGACTCCTTGTTGTTTTTGTGGATACAGACTAACACGGCTACCCCCTGATATAAAAGAGAGAGAGTGACATCATTACTTGGCCTCTCTTCCCCTTCCTCTCAACTCAACATCTGGAGGACAAAGACTTTGAACTGGGGAAGGATGGTCCCAGGCTAGAAAGTAGTACCAGCCTGTGTATTGAGGATCTGTAACCTGCTTGTACCATCTGTCAGGGTGAGACACTGCTTGATTCAAATCCTGTTTAGTTTGTAAAACTTAAACTGCGAAATTATTTTTATTTCTTAAGTAACCAACTTTGATCTCTATGCCTGCTACTTATAATCATTTAAAATCTATCTTTCTGTAGTTAATAAACCTGTTTAATATTTTATCTAAAACAGTGTGTTTTGGTCGAAGTGCTTGGGAAATCTCAGTTCAGTCCATCCCACATTGAGGGAGTGGTGAACTTAATGAACTTGCACTGCCCCAAGGGGCTTTGAGCAGTGTAAGACAGACAGTTCTGGGGTGGAAGACTGAGGAGTTGGGGGGAATTGGCTGAGCCTCCCTATTGATGGTTCATGAGTGGCTGGGAAATCATTAATGTGACACAGTTGGGTATGTCCCTGACTGTGACTATCTATGTAAGTGCAGTACCTGCCAGAGGTCTGTAGCTTGACATCAGCATCACAGTATGAGGGCCGGCTCCAGTTGGTGGGTTTGAAGGGCTCAATGGCCCCACAGTCCAGGTTGCACCCTGGGAACCCCATCACAATGCTGCCATACTTTAGAACATGTGGTTGTTTAGGCACTTTTCACTTGATAATACTTAGTCCTGCCATGAGTGCAGGGGACTGGATTAGATGACCTCTTGAAGTCCCTTCCAGTCCTAAGATTCTATAATTCTATGTCTCTCAAAGAAGTGAAAGACATAGTACAAGGTTGGTTCTTCAGCAGAGACATCTCACAGCTTATGTGACCTGCTTCTCAGGACAAACCAGAGCATGAAATGCCTTTCTCTTCTCTGAGAAGAAGGCCACATGTTCTCAAAGGGCTACTGTCTCTTCTCACAGTTTCATAAAGTATTTCCTCTCATCTGTACATAGTGCTCCTCGGTTGTCCCATATAAGGTGTTCTGAAACAGCTATTGAAAATGAAAACTATTTCTAATTTATATTAGTAAATTATACCAAATTACAATTGGATTACATTCAAATATCGACACTGTATAGATCATAGATGAAAAAACATCCAACTCCACTGGAAAACATCACAAATCCCCATCCCCATGTGCTGGATTCTGTATTTAGATCTCAGACTTTGCTGAAAGCCCTGTAAAATCATTTGCAGAAACAGCAGAGAATGAAACTGAAGCAAAAACTTCAATCTAACACCCACCCCAACTTTATGGAAGTTCTGATCCACTTCCTGGCATATCTGATTGGGCTCTAGATATTACAGTTATACAGACACTACATAAGATAAGGATAAGAGACAAAAATGGAGTAGATCAAACATACAGTATGTTTACTACATTTGTATTTATTTTTAATTAGTGTGAGGCTGGTACCCAGCTAATGGGAGCCATGCATCATTTAAAGAAATAAATATTACTCTGCAAGAGGGAGAGTGTTCATTTCAATTTAAAGAGTCATCTTTCATTGCCAACATTTCTCCCATATGGAAATAGGTTTCATTGTGGCAGAAGCGTTGATTGCAGGGAACATATGCTTAAAAATTTGATGATAACCTTAGGGCAAAAGGGACATGCTTAGCTGTACCTTACATTATGTTCTAGATTGCCTCACTACAACCACACCTCTTATTTTTCCTTAATCATTGTTTAGCCATGCACCGGGATTTTAGAATAGCTACAGATTATTTTTTAGGGATGGGAAGATTGCAATTTTAATGCATTTGTGCATGTATATACACTACACAGAGACATATGCACATAATCAGCCAGACACACAGGTATAAATACACACACACACACACATGTTTAGCAGTTTACATTGAGGGAAAAATCTAATCTCTATGACTAAGAAAAATTCTGTTCTATATAATTATTAAATTGAATCTGCACAGGTCAGAAATATGATCCACAGCACTAGTGGTGGACAAAAAAAGAAGGGGTGGCTAGAATTGATCAGGATTGCAGAAGAGGTCTCATTATTGTAGAGTGTGAAAGACACGTATTGAGTTTCTTACACTCTGCACACTTAATTTACACATACTCCTGAAGTGCTGCAGCCTAGAATAAATGCTTCGTTTCTTATTGCATGAAGAGACCCCTTTGAATTTAGTAGGTCCTAGTGCTGGAGAAAGACAGGCTGGCTGGTGAAAGGATTAAGGGTGCAAATCAGCAGTATGCCAGTGAAATGTAAGAGTTTGAGGTAGAGAGGAGTAAATGAAGTGAAATGCTACTTGCTGAAAAGCAATAGGAGGTTATAAATAACCCAGAAGAGAGTACGGTTTCAGAAGTGGTGAAACTTGCTGATGCAACAGAGGAAAAGGCTGAACTTGAGAATGGAAAAGTGTGACCCCCCTCTTCAGATACAGTTCTGTGAAAAACAGCATGAATTAAACAGATCATGACTCTCAGCCTGCTCTTTTCTTGACATCCTGGCCTAATTTTCCAAAAATACTGAATCCGTTTGCCTTGGATGAGAGCTGCAGGTACTCAGCCCCTCTGAAAAGCAGGCCACTGCTGTCCAGTCATTATTTTGGGATTTTTCACATTACATCATTAAAAAAAGATGTTATAATTTAGGAAGGAAGGTTGGGGTCTTGTGGTTGACGGATTTGTCTGGGACTCAGGAGATCTGGAGTCAATTCCCAGCTCTACCACAGACTCTCTGCATAACTCTGAGCAAGTCACAATCTCTGTGCCTCAGTTCCCTATCTGAAAAATGAAGATAATATCTTGTCTGTCTTGCCCATTGAGACTGTAAACTGTTTGGGGCAGTAGTGTCTCTTGTGTACGTAGAGCACTTATCACAACAGGGACCTGAGTGCAGTTGTAATACAAATAATATTAAGAGCTTCCTATGTTATTTCTTTCTTTTAGTTAGAGTTGGAAGATTTTATTAACATCCATCTTCCTGATGCCTCCTATAGTTGGCATGCAGTTTGGTCTCCAGAGATATGTGATTTGCAAGTGCAAATAGTAGTGGCGTAACCTCCCTGAGTTCAATGATGGATTTTGGAGAGGTGAAATCAAGATACTTTCTCTGTTGGATGACTAATCCAGACTGCCCATGCTGGTTGGGCAAAAGCAGCTGCTATGTGTTTATCTGCTGAACATTGAAATTAGGAGAATTGGTTATTTAGGCACGCAAATAGGATGGATAGTTTAGCAATTCATTATGAATTCTGATTCTGCCATCCTTACTCAGCTAATGAAGTCAATGCCCATGTGTGGGCTGGATCCATAGTCACTTATTTACTGAAATATTGCTTTAAAATAATTATAAGCCCAGTCCTGCATTCCTGGCTCAGCTACCTGCAAGCATGTTTTATAAGGTAATACTTCTCACCATGTACAAGACAGAGGCACAAGATGACACGGTAAGTCCAAACAGTGAAAGAAATGAAGGTAGAGAGTAAGGGGAGAAGGATCAGACAGAGGTTGATGCTAAAAATTTCATCTACTAGCCATAATCAAAATATTTTAAGGTAAGTTTTAATAATTTCAGATAAACAAGAAAAGGTCTCCAAGTTCCATAACAACTGTCTGTAACTCCTGTACCCTGAGTGGACTAATAATTTTTCATTGGTGGCAATGTTTGAAAGAGGTCTGATGATCTTTCCAATGACTGAGGAAGCACTGTTAAAAATAAGCAAGATTTTAATCAAAATATTACAAAATTACCCAATTAGAATATGTCACCCAAGTGGAAGGCCAACATGATTATAGGTGCATTTAATACATGGGCCAATATTCACAATGATTACTCAGTATGTGGCTCTCCTCATTGCAAGTCTAGTGTTACAATACTGACATACATTCCCGTGTGCTGCAAAAGTGCAAATACAACGAGATAGAACGGTTTTCTTGATGCATCCAGTACTTGTTACCCTTAAGAATCACTCCCATCCCACTGCACTTGGTGTATTTAACTACAAAGCATCTCAGCCAGGTATTCTCAATCTTTTTTCATAATGCAGACCACATCTTAATACAGAGATTTGCTCATGGATAACTTACCTTCACAGTTATGATCATGCAGACCACACTCCCCTTTCTATTTGTGATAACACAGACCATTCCCAAACACATAACATCCCTGTAGCAATTACAGCACTTACTGAAATAGAAAAGTCATATTAAGAAATTATATATGTATTTTCTGTTTTTAATGCAACTTAGCTGGGAATAAGGAGAACAGCCAGCACCATATGACCAGCCAGCTCTCCCTAAGCCATCATCAAGTGCTTTTTAGAGCAGGGGTTCTCAACCTTTTTCTTACTGAGACCCCCACCACATGCTATAAAAACTCCATGGCCCACCTGTGCCACAACACCTATTTTTCTGCATATAAAAGACAGGACAAGCATTAGGGGGTAGCAAGCAGGGCAATTGCCTGGAGCTCCAAGCCACAGAGGGCACCATAAAGCTAAGTTGATCAGGCTTCAGCCCTGGGTGGTGGGGCTTGGGGCCCTGGGCTGCAGTCCTGTGCAGTGGGGCTTTGGCTTCCTGCTCTGGGCTCTAGCAAATCTAATGCCAGCCATGCTTGGTGGACCCCCTGAAACCTGCCTGCGGCCCCCCAGGGGGGCCTGAACGCCTGGTTGAGAACCACTGCCCTAGATCATCAGTGATCTGCCTATCAGAGTTAGGGAAACACTGATCTAAACAAACTCTAGGAAATGTTTATATAAAAACACTACACCCATAACTTCCTTTAACTTTATTGTTCCTTCAGTTAGATCTTTTTCTATCAATTCACTTAAAATGACTTTCATTGCACCTAAAAATAGCTTGTACCTTACCTTTTTATCCTCTCGGAACAGAAGATGGCACAAAAATGGAACTGTATTTAGACAGAATATCTCAGAAGAGACATGTTTCTTAGTTATTTAATTTCAGTCCTCTAGGTGGAAGTGGGACATTAGATCAGATATTTAGCTGGTATAAACTGGCATTACTCCACAGATGTCAAGGAAACTATGGCGAGTTACACCTGTTGAGGATCTGGCCCACAGTTCTGAAATATGTCTGTTACTGAAAAACAGAAATTACTCTTTAGATCATTGATAATGTTTTGGTTTTAAATACCCTGATGTAAATTCAGAGTAACTCCACTGTAGTCAATGGAAGAATTACCTCAGATTTATATTTCTGTTACTGTGATCAGATTTAAGACCCTTGACTTTTACTTTGTCTTGAAGAGTTTTTCCATGTGTGATTTAGGACAGGCAGTTATAGCATATTAAACCAAAGGTTTTTCTTAAGGACGTGCTCTAGAATACATTGTTCATCTAATGAAGAAGATTCCTAAGCACGTTGTGGTTGATTAGCTGACTGGCTCTCACAAATAGACTATGGTAATGAACTGAATCTACTTACACATAAGGCCACCACTGTTATCCTCCGTGATTGAACTTCAGATCTTCACCACCCAAAGCACAAGCTTCTACCTCTTGAACTAAGAGAAGGAACACCCTAAGAAGGGGGCTCTTGTTCTGTGTAGTGCTCTGTCAGGAAAGGAAGACATAAGCACATGCACTAAGCCAGTTTATTACACTGTCTTGCAACACAGCCTTTTTAAAGATAAGAGAAACTGACAGAATAGGAAACGTATCACAGAGAGTGAGGGAAGATGGTTGCAGTCATGAGGAGGGAGTCGGGATGACCCCTAAAGTTAAGCCCCACTCCTGGTGCACATCTTTACTGTTCACATTGCTCTGAAATTATTTCAAAACACAAAGTAAAGGTGAGGGCAAAGCAACTACCATTTACTGTACATGTCTTTACTTCAGAAACCAGAGCGCTTACTATTTAGGCTTTAAATCACTATCTTTAGCTTTCAGATGCTGCAAAATAAATTGATCTTCTGGTTTATAATACCATCTTATTATTCATCATAATTTTCTTTTCTTTTTTTCCAAGTGAAGTCTATAGAGAGCCAGCTGTCTCAGCTGGTGACCCCAGGTTCTTTAAATCTGTGGACAGGCATCTCTCTGGGAGTTTTGTTTTGGTACTAGCCTTTAATATTAATGAAATCTCATCATTAACCTGCCAGCTCAGCAGTGTTAGCAGCCTATTTCACAGAGAAAGTCAAATGTCTAACCCTACGCAAGAAGCTCTAATAAAAGTTACTTCAAGCCCATCACATATATATCAAAATAAGATAAACATTGGGGCCTCTAAATGTTTTCAATGTCAGTGAGAAGTCAGAGTGAAATATATTCATGCCAGAGGCCAGAGTGTAATTACATTAGGATTTTAATGTCCATATTTCTTTACTGAGAATGTCAGAATAATCAAGCAATGATTAGTGTTGTACACAGAATCCAATTACACAGCAGCCTGAGAAATTTGAGGGATGCCGTGTATTAGCATCCCTTATCAGAAAGAAAAGAACACACAACGAAGCCAACCCTGCAAACCAGAACAAACTAAAAGGTAGGAGGAGAACCAAGATAAGACAGAACCAAGGAAGCCAAGGGTGAAAAAGAGGAGGAGGAGGAGAGGGAGCGATCAATATTACTGAAAGCAACAGAAAGAGCAAGGAGGCTGAGTACAGAGAGGAAGCCCCGTGACTTAGCCAGGGAAAGGCAGTTGGAAATCTTTGTGACAAGTTGCAGCAGAATAGAGAAGGCCAAAGCCAGACTGATAATGTGGTTGCTCCCTGCCTCGTTATTTCAGATTTGTCTATTAGGGAGACAGCATGAACATTCTAAATAAATAAATACTAGTGATTTAGTCATAATTTGTATTGGACCAAGTGACTGGAAAAAATTTAAATCACATCATATTTTCCCTTTCAGTCTTGACAAGGGTTTTTGTTTAACCTAAGTTAGAAGGAGGAAAAGGAAGTTAAAATGCTGAGACTCCTTGTTGGCAGAAGGAGAAAAAGAAAGTTAGTATTGCATGCTGTAGACATTACACATCAAGGTGGATTTGAAGAGAAATAGCATCTGAGGCAGATTATGAGCTCTCTAGCCATTCTAGACTAACACCTTAAAATGTGCTCCTCTCATTTTGAGTCAGTATGCATTTTACATAGGTAACCCTTCTGCCAGGGCTCAGTAGCAGTAACAAGGGCCGGGTTCAACAAGGTATCTAGGGATCCTTGTATAAAATAAATAAAATATTTGACTCAAACCTCCACCTGTTTTAGAAATAAACCATCTACCTTTACAGGTATTTCTTCCCCACAGGCAAAGCACTTTGGAATGTGAAACACAAACACTTTTTATTGAGGAAACAAGATAATCAGCTATCTCACACATGAAATTAGCAAACCCAGGAATAATGCAATAATAATCACAGTTTAATAACATTCCTTAAAGCAAACTATAAACTCCTAATAATACAACACAAAGCACTGTACAGAACTGCAAGGAAGCAAAATGATAATGCATGTAAATTAAACCTGCCAGCAGCTAGATTTTCTCCTTTCATCTATACAGAGAGCAAAGAACTCTTGTTCCCTTTAAGCCTTCCAGGTCTGAGGCTTATACACACATTATTGGCCTTTGAGTCTGTGGGAGAAATAATTGATTTCATTTATGTATTTCAATTCAGCACTTTAAAAGCTGCCTATCCCAAGCTCTTGGAGCCCTGGCACCCACTAAAATTACAATCCAGAGCAATAAAAGTAATGGCAAAATGTCACAGGAGTTGGCCCCCGCACCCAGCCTACAGTGACAGACTCTGCTAAGGAGAATGAGTCAATCCAGATCCATCTGTGGATAGTTAATTGCCTAAGTAGCTGGGTGGCAGTCTCAATTAAGATAGAAGCACCTGAGCCTAATAAAGGCTTATGAGGACTCAGCCCAGGAAGGTCCAAAAGAGAGGATGCTTCTAGGTCAGGGGTGGGGAACTTTTTTTTCTGTCATGGGCCATTGACCCACAGAAAAAAATCAATTGCGGGCCACTCACCCACCTGGGGGAGGGGGCGTGGAGACTCAGGGCTTCCCCCTGTGGTGGGGTGAGCTGGTGCTTGCCGCTCCAGCCCCATGTGCTGGGCCGGATGAAATTAACCAATGGTTCGGATCCGGTCTGCAGGCCATAGGTTCCCCACCCCTGTTCTAGGGAGAGCAATTCCTCAGGAGAATTGGTTACAGTGCTACTCTCAGTGGTGTTTCCTTAGAAAGTAGAGGTTCATGAAACAGGCCCAGAGGGAAAGTACTCCCAGGCAAGGGACTGGACCAGGAGAACAATCTAGGTGTGGGACCTCTTGAGACTGGCTCAGCAAAGAGCAACACAGTATTGGGGGCGG
The DNA here is from genome assembly GCF_002925995.2 of Terrapene triunguis. NCBI lineage: Eukaryota > Metazoa > Chordata > Testudines > Emydidae > Terrapene > Terrapene triunguis. The sequence continues at coordinate 805,367 of NW_020664471.1, read as the reverse complement.
GGGCGGGAATAGGCATCTAGCTAAACACTCAGCAGAGGCCCAAGCTCCCGGCAGAGGATTCAGCCTGGGAATGCTTTATGGCTAGAGGGGCAAGATGTAAGACTGATTAATTAGGGTTACCATATTCAAACATTTAAAAAAGAGGACACTCCACGGGGCCCCGGTCCCGCCCCCAGCCCCGCCCCAACTCCACCCCTTCCCCACCCCCGGCCCCGCCCCAACCCCACCCCTTCTCCGCGCCCATTCCAACCCCTTCCCCAAAGTCCCTGCCCCAACTCTGCCCCCTCCTCTGAGCACCCTGCATTCCCCCTCCTCCCTCCCGCTCTGATCTTGGTTGGGGGTTGCTAAGTGCTTCCCTGCTCCCCACTCGCCCCGCAGCCCCTATGCCCTTGCCTGCCCTGCTCCTCCTCACCCTGCAGCCTCTGCACCCCCCCGCCCCTGCAGCCTCTGTGCCCCCTGCTCCCCACTCGCCCTGCAGCCTCTGTGCCCTCTGCTGCCCACTCGCCCTGCAGCCTCTGTGCCCCCGCCCCTGCAGCCTCTGTGCCCCCTGCTGCCCACTCAGCCTGCAGCCTCTGCACCCCCCCTGCCCCTGCAGCCTCTGTGCCCCCTGCTGCCCACTCGCCCTGCAGCCTCTGTGCCCCCTGCTGCCCACTCGCCCTGCAGCCTCTGCACCCCCCCTGCCCCTGCAGCCTCTGTGCCCTCTGCTGCCCACTCGCCC
>NW_020664471.1:787962-804549 GCF_002925995.2 Terrapene triunguis | reverse complement strand
TCGCCCTGCAGCCTCTGCACCCCCCTGCCCTTGCAGCCTCTGTGCCCTCTGCTGCCCACTCGCCCTGCAGCCTCTGTGCCCCCTGCTCCCCACTCAGCCTGCAGCCTCTGCACCCCCCCTGCCCTTGCAGCCTCTGTGCCCCCTGCTGCCCACTCGCCCTGCAGCCTCTGCACCCCCCTCCCGCAGCCTCTACACACACACACACCCCGCCGCCTGCCCTGCTTCCCCCCCCCCTCACCCGGCAGAGGGAGAACTGCGAGAGCTCCACGTGGAATTAAACACAGCCCCCCTGCTCCGTGGGGGAGGAGGGAGCGGGGGAGGGGGAGGGACTCTGGCTGCTAGAGGCCCTAGTGGCTGCGAGCAGCTGTCAATCAGGCCAGGCGTTCAATCAGACGCGCCGCACAAGGGGAAGGGGGAAATCCCGGACATTTCTACTTAATTAGAAATCCCCCCCGGATGGCCATTTAACACTGAAAAAGCCGGACATGTCTGGGGAAACCCGGAGGGATGGTAACCCTAGATTAATCCAGGGGCAGAGAGGTTCTGGTGGCAGAGCTGACTAAAGCTTTTGTTTATGTTTGTACTTCGCTGCTATGTTTTGTTAAATAAAGTAGACATTCCAAGGAGGGCACTCTTTCATACTGGAAAAGCCTGCTTGGACTTGTTTATACCCAGGGTGAGAGAAAACTAGAGCAGGGGCTCACCAGCAGCACCATGTCTGACCACAGAGGGGCATGTTAGGGTGACCTCCACACTATTACACGAAACAAAACAGCAGCAGATCCTACCCCATACAAAACAGTCACTCAACAAAACAATACAAATTCTCTACCAGGCCTGTTGAGAGAAATTTGGGGCCCTGGAACATCATGTTTGCTGGGGCCCTATCCCCTCCTATTTCAACCCAGTTACAGATGTTTTGGGAGGGACCCTGGGCTCAGGGCCCTGGTACAACTGTCCCTCCTTTTCTCCTCTCTCATCAGTCCTGATCTCTACCTTCAGATTCCTTAAGGAAGCCTCATGCCCAAAGGCCTTCAACCCTCCTCAACTGCCCTCTGGAAAAGACAGGCTTTGCTGTGGGTCCTGAAGGTCAACCAGTGTGCGGTATTTCAGACTTATTTTATTATTATTTTAAATAGAAAAATTAGCCTCCCTCTCAAAAAAAGTATATACATTCAGGGCCATAAGACAAAGTGGCATTGGTGGGAGTGTTTAAAGTCAAGGCATACACTCTGTCCTTGATTGACACTGCGTGTGCCTGTGCGTGTGTCCTGGCTTTTTATCAGGCGAGATCACAACCCCAATGTTATTTTAAACGTCCAGAAATTAATATTTTAAAAGTCTTTATCTATCTGAGGAATCTGGTCAAGAAACAGGAAGGGTTGCCATCCTTGTTCTCGGTGCTGTAGTGGTCTCTGTGACTCTTGGGTGGGTTCTTACAGCATGGGTTTTTATAGGCATCACCCTAACCCACAATGTTGGGGTTCCATCTGGCAAACTGTTTGGATGAGTTTGGATTTTTCTCCCTGGCTCAACCATTCACCCAACCCCTTATGGCCTTAGTGAAGGACAACAAATAAACTGTTGGGCCACAATGATTGTTCTAGTCCCTTTCCATACTACTATCAAAGCAATATTTAAACACAATTGTTACTAGCAGGTCCTAGCATGGTTTCCCAGACCACCATAGTTAGGGATAGTTTGTCTAAGAAAGGCTGTATGACTTGGCTATCAGCATCCTCAGAAAAAATAATTCCCCACTAGACTGTAAAGCCCTATTAGCTCCCTGCTAGGCTGGTTTTGATTTCATTGTGGACAGGAACTACTTCCCCCAGGTTGTTTACTATTTCCAATAATTTGCCGAGCCACTTTTTATCTTCAGGTGCTTTAGTACTCTTCACTTACATGCTGCCATTACACATAATTGAATCAAAAGTACTTAATGGAGTAGGAAGGAAGCAGTACGATACATATTATATTATTACATAAACTTAGTCCCACAAAAACTATAAGTCAAAGTTTGAAACTCAGAGAGTTCAGACTTTACATTATTTCAGTACTAGAGCAGCAATTAATCGCCTATGGGGAATTTCACTTGGTTTTATAAGCCTATTAACTTTGGCAGTCATGAAAATATTAAACTGTTCCCTTAGCAACAACCATAGCAAATGGCACTTAAGGTGTTTATGAAGCAAAGGGCATTTTCAAAAAAGGCAGTATAGCAATATGAAAAATAAATTTTGCTTCTTACAGTAAATATAACATCACAATACAGCCAAACAGCAATCAAAGAGCTGCCTCACATATCAATCTGCACTTTCCAAAACTCTCAATGCCTCCAGGGAAACTTTAGTAGAAATTTAATTTAGAAACATTTTTGTTCCCACAGTATTTTTCTTCCCTCGTTCTTTACCGTTAAGGCAACTGCATGAAAACTTTTATTTTGTTTTGTAAAAGGTCATCTGCTCTTATCCAAGCCGAAATCATGGGGCCAGCTCCTCAACTGGTGTAAGTCAACGTAGCTACAGTGCTTCTACGGAACTACACTGATTTTGACAATTTTAGAATCTGATCTACAATCCTTTCCGTAGGCCATCATAATATTTTGCACAGCAGGTTTGCTATTACAGGAGTATAGGAATTGACTCCTAAAATAGCTCAGGAGTCCATTAATTCCACATCCTGTGGCTTAACCCCCAAAAGAGGATCTCACTTATTATGGCCATTATGAGCTAGACCACAGACCCACCTCCTGCCACAATTCTTGAGCCATAAAGATGTTTCTTGATGAGTGAAAATAGAATAAAACCTCAGTACTCTGAACTTTGCTAATCTGCATGCTTTATAATCACCTCACAAAATGGAGGTAGTAGTACCTCGCTTTGCAAGCAAAGATTTAATAGCTGAGCATTGCAGTAAGTTTTCGTAATACGAAAACAGTTATTTTTGCAAAATACAGTATAGAATAATTACCAATGCATTATGATGCATAAAAAGTTCTTAAATGTAGCCATAATGCTACATGAACAAAGCATGTTTTGTGATGCTACCTATTCTTGATTTTCAAAACAAACATAAACAAAATGGGGTTTCGTTCACTTGCATGCTAATATACAATATTCAGTAAACCACAATGAGTCTCCCAGAATGAATAAACATCTACTTCTTTCTTAAAGTTCACATCGGATTCCAATGATTGTGATTTTATATGCTGTGAATAGGAGTAGGCCCAGATCCTGTAACTGACGCTGTCCTCCAGGGGAGCCTTGCTGAAATCAGGGAGTTCCCCACAGGCATAGCACGCTGCCTGTGCATTATCAGTTCCAGAATTGGGACTTTAGAGTATGTCCACACAGCATTTTGGAGTGGGAGCAAGCCTCCCAGCCAGGGTTGACAGTATTCCTCATCTGGAATAGTGTGTGCAATTCTCGTCTCCCATGTTTAAGAAAGATGAATTCAAACTGGAACAGGTGCAGAGAAGGGCTACTAGGATGATTAAAGGAATGGAAAACCTACCTTATGAGAGGAGACTTAAGGCACTTGGCTTGTTTAGCCTAACAAAACGAAGGCTGAGGAGAGATATGATTGCCCTCTATAAACATATCAGAGGAATAAACATCAGGGAGCGAGAGGAGTTATTTAAGTTAAAGGCCAATATTGGCACAAGAACAAATGGATAAAAACTGGCCGTTAACAAGTTTAGGCTTGAAATTAGACAAAGGTTTCTAATCATCTGAGGAGTGAAATTCTGAAACAGCCTTCCAAGAGTTGTAGTGGGGGCAAAAACCCTATCTTGTTTCAAGACTGAGCTTGATAAATTTATGGAGGGAATGGTATGATCAGGTTGCCTATAGTGGCATGTGGCCCATCCGCAACTGCTATTAACAAATACCGCCAACGGCCAGAGATGGGACATGAGGTGGCAAAGGCTCTGAGTTACTCCAGAGAATTCTTTCCCAGGTGTCTGGCTGGTGGGTCTCAGCCACATGTTCAGGGTCTATCTGATCACCATATTTGGGGCCAAGAAGGATGTCATGCTGTCTGGAGTGGCTCAGGAGTAAGAATACCAACCTCAGGGCAGCTTGTTAAGAAGCAGGGCACAAACCCCAAACAGGTAGTGAGTTCTATATGTAAGGGGACTGTTGCCCCTTACTAACATTCAGTGGGGGTGTTTTGGCTGGCTAGCTCCCAGCACTAAAAGGGGAGGGGTCGATGGGAAATCAGGACCCTGAGACTGACAGTCCCCAGGAACAATGGCGAGAGGCCAATGCTCCAGGTCAGCCTGATTGACAGGGCGGGCAGGCTAATCAGCATGACAGGAGGCCAGGGTGGGTCCCGTCCTCCGTGTGAGTTGGAATTGCCTGGGTCAGACTGAGTGGGGCCGAGCTAAGGAGAAAGCAGGGGCCCAGGCTGAGCTGGAGAGCAGAACCGTGCCAGATCCAGAGGGGCCAGAGGCGCAGCCCAGGGAGAGCAGATCGTGTGCTGGGAGCAGAGCCGCAGCCACAGAGCCAGAGACGCAGCCCAGGGAGAGCAGATCCTGTGCTGGGAGCAGAGCTGCAGCCACAGAGCCAGGTGTGGTGAGCAAGTGGGGCCAGCCAAGGGGGGACCTTGGGCAAAGGGCCCAGCACAGAAAGACACCCCCAGACAAGGGCCCTTGCAGGCCAGACCAGGAGGGGGACCTTAACCTGACGGGGGGCTGACGCTGGGAAGAAGGGTCCCACCACTCAAAGCCCGGAGGTGTGTGGCCACCACCATTGCAAGTGTCCAACCCACAGCATACCTGCAGCACAGCCAGGGCCTGAGACGAAAATCTGGGACTAACAAGGAACAGACTGTGAAGTGCCCTGATGTCCAGAGACACTGTTTGTGATGTTCCCTGCCACAAAGCGGGATGATGTGTTTTCCTTTAACCTTTCCCATTTTTCCTTATTCTTTTCTTTAGATTAATTGTTAATTAAACAACTTGTATTTGTTTTAAATTGTATGAAATAATCAGTGGGTCAGGGAGGTGCCCAGTGCAAAGAGAGTACCCCGGAGTGGGGACACCCTAGCCCCTGTCCTAGGTGACCACAGCAGGGTTGGGGGTTGAGCCCCCCAGGAATCCTGGGCCCAGCCTTGTTGGGGTTACGAGGACTCTGCCAGACAGGAGAGTGGAAGGGGAGCCCTCAAGGGCAGGGAGGCCTCTGGGTAAAGGGAGTGGGAGCGAGGACTCAGATCCTTTCGCTAGCCCACTTCACCGGGGTAGTGCAGAAGCCCGGAAAGTTCCCCACAATAGCGGGACCATTCCCCCGCTTACATAAACTTAGATTTCACCAACCAAGTAACAAGTGTAAACTCCTCTGTCTCTATACAGTCTTAACATGGAGTCACAGACAGGGCCCTTGGGAATTTCGATCTATCTTGCTACCTAGGCACGCTTCCTCTGTGATAGATGGTCACTTTACACCAAAGATCAAAAAATATTCAGGTTACTTCCAGTGCCAAGAGATCAGTTATTTACGCCAGGTCAATTTGCACCTTAGATCTCACACGAGAGACAATGCTTTTAGCCAATACTGCAAAAAACTAACTAGAGGTTTATTAACTAGGAAAAAGAAATGAGAGTTATTCATAAGGTTAAAGCAGGTAAGCATACACACACAAATAAAATACAATCACAGATTCAAAAGGTAATGCAAGCTTCTATAATAAGCAAGCTTTTAAGTCCTTTGGGGCTAACCTAAGCCAAGCACGTTGGGGATCTCTTTCTTATGTTAAGGAATCTTTATCCTTTAGAATCCAAACAGCATAAAAATCCCTGACCAGAAGGAATTAGGGTTTTATCCCCAGCTCCCTAGAGTCCAAGTTGATGGGACAAGCGCTTCTGCAGTAACCTCTTCATAGGTGGCTGGCATAGGCGGCGAGTTCTATGGGCCCGTGGTGCCTGGGCACCAGGAATATTCCTGGCCCGGGGCCCAGCTCCAGCACTGTTTGAGGCCAGCTCCCTCCCTCAGCCCTGCCTGCCGCCCCTGTGCGCTCTCCCCCTCGGTGTTCCCGAGTGATTTAAAACGGCCCTGAGGCCCCCCACCACCACCTGCAGCACAGCGGAGCTGAGCGGCTTCTGCCTGCTCGCTCCACATGGCTGCTAGCACCTCCCTGGGGTCCCTGGGCGAGGTGGGGTGGGTCTGTGTCCATGCGTGCTGCTCCTGCCCCAAGCGCCCCTGCAGCCAATAAGAAGCTGCAGGGGCAGTGCTTGGGGGTAGCAGCGTGCGGAGGCCCCCCAGCCCACCCTACCTAGGAACCTCAGGTAAGTGCCGCACCCGCCACCCCCTCCCAGAGGCTGCACCCCCACCCCTTTCCCACACACCTCCTCCCACCCCCCAACTCCCTCCCAGAGACTGCACCCCCTCCCTCTGCACCCCCTCCTGCCTCCAAACTCACTCCCAGAGCCTGCATCCCCCTCCCCCAGCCCAGAGCCTGCACCCAAACTCCCTCCCAGAGCCTGCACCCCCTCCCCCTTCCCACATACCCCCTCCTTCCCCCAAACTCCCTCGCAGAGTCTGCACCCCTCAACCTCTCCTCCTGCACTCCCACCCCCTGCCCCAGCCCGGAGCCTGCACCCAGCACCCAAACTCCCTCCCAGAGCCTGAACCCTGCACCTCTCCTGCACCCCAATCCCCTGCCCCAGCCCAGGGCCTGCACCCCAGACCTCCTCTCCCCACCCAAACTCCCTCTCAGAGCCTTAGGCAGGTGGGGGGGGCAGAGTTTGGGGGGGACGGGCTCTGGGCGTTCTGGGCACCACGAAAATTTCTACAAACCTGCCGCCCCTGGACATAGATCGTAGAGGCCCTTTCCCTTTAGCGTCTGTTGTCCACGGTTTCATATTACTTATTCCTAAGAATCTATTAATATGGGTATAGTAAGTCTTGGAATGTTTTAATCACTGAAATCTAAACACATTAATGGCAACTGTTTAAAGTTCCAGGAAGGAGAGAGTTCCTTGTAAATGCTTCACATATCTGTACTGTTCTTCTGGGTCTCTCTTTCAGCCAATGAGAACAAAGAAAATTGTGATATCCATAATGGAGAAAAATGTAATCATCTTAGAGTTAGGGCCAATTTTTGTCTGCCTGTTTTTCTGTATAAAGATAAGCCAGCACAGTGGGAGGAATTCACTAGCTATGTTGGTGCAAGAGAGCTTCAGAAGGGCCATAAGATTCCTTCCCTCACCTCCCTTCCAGAAATAAACCTGGAGCAAGAGGTCCTTTGCCTGAGCTGCAGGACAGCCATAGCTAGCTCTGAATACTTCTTCCCACTCCCAGGCTCCACAAGAGGCCTCAGCACAGGAGACATTCTGGAGGAGAGAGGAAGAGTAACCAGAATGCTTTATGCTCCAGCTGTTCTGCACCCCTGCAGTGATCCATAGGGACCATTGCAGCTAGGGTACAAGTTAGGGCAGTTCTCATAGCTTCTGTAACCTGTGCTGGGAACCATGTTGGACCCTGACAGCTCCTGAATAGAGGAGGTGCAAACCACATCTCCTAGGTCCTTGTTCCAGCCCTATCACCGGGGCAGGCTATCACCGGGGCAGGCATGAATCTGGCTTGGACAGCCCTGCAATTGTCATGAGCAACTGTACAATAACAAATTGTGATCTATGTGGTTGTTGTGAATTTGTTTTCTGCGGACTATGAATATGTCTTCATTACTGTGTAAACTTGAGTTATCTACACTTGAGTTACTTCTCTTGAGCTGGCCTAGTTCAAGTGAGAGGAGCCACACTGTGAAATAACACTTGGGCTGCTATGTTCATACTGGTGCTGCACTCACTGGTGTGTGGCACTCAGCACTTCCGGGGGCACATCTTATGGTGTGTTGTGATGAAGTAAGTTGAGCTGCTCTATGAATTCTTTCCTGATGAATTGTGGAAGAATTTGTCTGACCTTTCTGGGCTTATGGGGCAAGTGTGGGAAGGCACTGCACTCGAGTGGAGCAAGCCTGCGTCCACACTGCAGAGTGGTTACGTTAGCGGCTGACAGGTTGTGTGAACTCAGGTGTTAGCCTATACCCGGTGATGGCCAGCCAACTCAAGTTAAAAGCACCACCACACTTGAGTGAAGGATTTTTGTGCATGGACAGGACTTGAGTTATAACTCAGGTTAACTTTTCATGGAAAACAAGCTTTAAATCTTTTAGCTCTGGTCTACACTACAAGGTTAGGTCAAATTTAGCTGCGTTAGGTCGATTTTATAAGCAATGCGGCTACACAACCAACCCCGTTCTATCGACCTAAAGGGCTTTTAAAATTGACTGCTGTACTCCTCCCCGGCGAGGGGAGTTGCGCTAAAATCAATCTTCTTGGGTCGAATTTGGGGTAGTGAAGACGCAGCGTTGTGCACTTCGACGGTATTGGCCTCCGGGAGCTATCCCAGAGTGCTCCAATGTGACTGCTCTGGACAGCGCTTTCAACTCTGATGCACTAGCCAGGTACACAGGAAAAGCCCCGGGAACTTTTGAAGTTCATTTTCTGTTTGGTCAGCGTGGCGAGCTCAGCAGCACAGGTGACCATGCAGTCCCAGAATCACAAACGAGCTCCAGCATGGAGCGAACGGGAGACACTGGATCTGATTGCTGTATGGGGAGAAGAATCTGTGCAGGTAGAACTCCGATTAAAAAGAAGAAATGCTGATATATATGCCAAAATCACACAGGGCATGGTGGCGAGAGGCTACACCAGGGACACACAGCAGTGTCGCGTGAAAGTTAAGGAGCTCAGGCAAGCCTACCACAAGACAAAGGAGGCAAACGGTCACTCCTGGTCAGAGCCCCATAAATGCCGCTTCTGTGATCAGCTGCTTGTCATTCTATGGGGGGACCCTACCAGTACCCCACCACTGTCCGTGGACACCTGCAAGGGGGGAGTCTCACACAACATGGAGGATTTTGTGGATGAGGAAGAGGAGGAGAATGCGCAGCAGGCAAGCGGAGAATCTGTTCTCCCCAGAAGCCAGGACCTTTTCATCATCCTGGAGCCAATACCCTCCCAAGGCGGGTTCCCGGATCCTGAAGGTGGAGAAGGCACCTCTGGTGAGTGCACATTTGTAACTACACTACAGGGGTTAAAATCAATTGTGTTTAATGTTTGATTTGCTCTGAAAAATTAGGATGCATTCGCGGCCAGTACAGCTACTGGAAAAGTCTGTTAATGTGTCTGGGGATGGAGCGGGAATCCTCCAGGGACATCTCCATGAAGCTCTCCTGGGTGTACTCTGAAAGCCTTTGCAGAAGGTTTCTGGGGAGGGCTGCCTTATTTTGTCCTCCACGGTAGGACATTTTACCACGCCAAGCCAGTAGCAAGTAGTCTGGAATCATTGCAGCCCAAAGCATGGCAGCGAATGGTCCTGGGTTTTGGTCACATTCATGCAACATTCAGTCTTTATCTTTCTGTGTCAGCCTCAGGAGAGTGATATCATTCATGGTCACCTGGTTGAAATAGGGGAATTTTTGTAAGGGAACAGTAAAAGGACCCCATTGATGCTGGGCTGTTTGCGCTTGGCTAAAAGGGATCATCCCAGAGAATAGCCATGCGGTGGGGGAGGGGTGTGCTGCACATCCAACCCAAAACTGTAACCCCCTCCTTTTAAACGGCAAACCCAACTGGCATTGCTTGCTATGGGAAAGGAGGGTGCTGCAGTTTGAAACCATTCCCACGTGTTATGGAGGCGGAAGAAACCACCCTTTGGCTTACCATGACTGCCTGAAAACCGAATTCTGTTGCCCAGCCGTGTGTGATGTGTCACCATACCGGCAGGCACTCAATATAAAAGGCAAAATGCCTTGTACCTAAAGCACATGTGCTGTCTGCTGTGAATTGCTTGATTCGCTGTGAAAGAGTCTCTCTTTTGTTCTCAGAAATGTATCTTCTTAAATTTTACTCTCCCTTTTTACCCCCTCCGCCCCCGCAGGTGCAAATGTTTCTATGCTCCCAGTATCATCTCTGTCCCTGAGGTTATTGCCGATTAGAAGGCGAAAAAAACGCACTCACGGTGACATGTTTTCCGAGCTCATGGAGTTCTCCCGCACTGATAGGGCCCAGCTGAATGCCTGGAGGCATTCGGTAGCAGAGGCCAGGAAAGCATACAGTGAGCATGATCAGAATACGCAGTAGGAGATGCTGAGGCTAATGGGGGAGCAAATGGACATGATCAGGCGTCTGGTGGAGCTGCTGCAGGAAAGGCAACAAGAGCACAGAACACTGCTGGATCCATTGTATAACCACTTGTCTTCCTCGCCAAGTTCCATATCCTCCTCACCCAGACACCCAAGAACATATGGGGAGAGGTTCCAGGCACCCAGCCACTCCACTCCAGAGGATGGCCCAAGCAACAGAAGGCTGTCATTCAAACAGCTTTGATTTGTAGTGTGGCTACAATAAGCAATGTGGCCTAGTCCTTCCCTCCTCCCCCATCCCACCCAGGCTACCTGGTCAGTGATCTCACTTTTTTTTTAATAAATAAAGAATGCATGGATTCAAAGCTATAGGGACGTTATTTCCTTTGCTAGCTGTGGTCGAAGGGGGGAGGGGGATTGGCTTACAGGGAAGTAAATTCTACAAAGGGGGCGGTTTTGCATCAAGGAGAAACACACACAAATGTCACACCGTAGCCTGGCCAGTCATGAAACTGGTTTTCAAAGCCTCTCTGATGCGCAGCGCACCTACCTGTGCTCTTCTAATCGCCCTGGTGTCTGGCTGTTCAAAACTGGCCACCAGGCGATTTGCCTCAACCTCCCACCCCACCATAAACATCTCCCCCTTACTCTCACAGATACTGTGGAGCACACAGCAAGCAGCAATAACAATGGGAATACTGGTTGTGCTGAGGTCTAACCTAGTCAGCAAACAGCGCCAGCAAGCTTTTAAACGACAAAGGCACAGTCTACCACCATTCTGCACTTGCTCGGCCTATAGTTGAACTGCTCCTTACTACTGTCCAGGCTGCCTGTGTATAGCTTCATGAGCCATGGGAGCAAGGGGTAGGCTGGGTCCCCAAGGATAACTATTGGCATTTCAACATCCGCAACAGTAATTTTCTGGTCTGGGAAGTAAGTCCCTTCTTGCAGCTGTTCAAACAGCCCGGAGTTCCTAAAGATGCGAGCATCATGCACCTTTCCCAGCCATCCCACATTGATGTCGGTGAAACCAGGGCCGGCGCTAGCTTTTCTGCCGCCCCTTCGGCGGCAGCTCAATTGCACTGCTTCTTCTGCGGCAGTTTGATGGAGGGTCCTCCCTCTCTTCCTCTTCGGCAGCAATTCGGTGGCAGCTCAAAGAGGAAGAGAGGGAATGTGGGACCCGCCACCGAATTCCTGCCGAAGACCCAGACGTGCCGCCCCGGTACCAGATGGAATGCCGCCCCTTTGAATTGGCCGCCCCAAGCACCTGCTTCCTACGCTGGTGCCTGGAGCCGGCCCTGGGTGAAACGTCCCTTGTGATCCACCAGTGCTTGCAGCACCATTGAGAAATACCCCTTGCAGTTTATGTACTGGTTGGCAAGATGGTCCAGTGCCAAGATAGGGATATGCATTCCGTTTATCACCCCACCACAGTTAGGGAACCCCATGGCAGCAAAGCCATCCACTATGACCTGCACATTTCCCAGAGTCACTATCCTTGCTAGCAGAAGGTTACTGATTGCCTTGGCTACTTGGATAACAGCAGCCCCCACGGTAGATTTGCTCACTCCGAATTGATTCCCGACTGACCAGTAGCAGTCAGGTGTTGCAAGCTTCCACAGGCCTATCGCCATTCGCTTCTCAACTGTCCGGGCAGGTCTCATCTTGGTATTCCTGTGCTTCAGGGCAGGGGAAAGCAACTCACACAGTTCCATGAAAGAGGCCTTACGCATGCGAAAGTTTCGCAGCCACGCTATACCTGCAACGCTATGCGGTCCCACCAGTCTGTGCTTGTTTCCTGGGCCCAGAATTGGCGTTCCACTGTATCAACCTGCCCCATTGTCCCAATTGCCACATCCCATGCTTTCAAAAATGTCTGTGTCCATGTCCTCCTCACAATCGTCCTCGTGCTGGCGGCTCCTAGCCAGGTTCTGCACATACTGCAGGATAATGCACGAGATGTTTACAATGCTCATAACAGCAGCGGTGAGCTGAGTGGGCTCCATGCTTGCCGTGCTATGGCGTCTGCACGGGTAACCCAGGAAAAAAGGCATGAAACGATTGCCGGTGCTTTCAAGGCGGGAGGGAGGGGAGACTGACGACATGTACCCAAAACCACCCGCGACAATGTTTTTGCCCCATCAGGCATTGGGAGCTTAACCCAGAATTCCAATGGGCAGCGGGGACTGTGGGATAGCTACCCACATTGCACCATTCTGTGAGTCGATGCTAGCCATGGTATTGAGGACGCATTCCGCTGACCTAATGCGCTTAGTGGGCACACGCACGATCGACTGTATAAAATCGCTTTCTAAAGATCAACTTCTATAAAATTGACCCAATTTCGTAGTGTAGATCTACCCTTAATGTCTAAGGGCAGGGTCTACACTACAGGGTTAAGTCAACCTAAGTTACGCAACTCCAGCTAGGTGAATAACGTAAGTGCTGGGAGGTAGGCTGAGGAGCGGGGACGCGGCACGCTGGGGGAAGGAGGGGAGCTTGGCTGCCGGTGGGTGCAGAGCACCCACTAATTTTTCCCCATGGGTGCTCCAGGGCTGGAGCACCCATGGAGTTGACGCCTATGTCCACAAGCCCAAGTCAGCTGATCCAGACCAGCCTTGGCCATACCATGGGTCTTTTATTGCCATGTAGACGTACCCTGTGAGACAGACTGGCTAGTGGGGCTTGCACTACTACTCCAAAAATAGTTGTGTAGGCAGCGCTCTGAAGTTGTTGCTCGGGCTGGAGCTTGGGCTCTGAAGTCTAGGGAGTGGGGTGGGCTTCAGAGCCTGAGCTCCAGCCAAGTCACAACTTCAAAGCGCTGGCAACATCTGTTTTTAGAGCACGAGTCCCATCAGCCTGAGTCTATTGACTGAAGCTGGAAGGCTCACTCCCATTGGCTCCAAGATAGTTTGGAGTTAGCAAAATCTAGTCCAAGTTTATAAACCTTTCTGTAATTTAAACCCATGATTTTATTTAAAGGGAGAGTCAACCCTTTTCTACACACAGCACAGAACTCACTGCCATAATGTATCAGTCAGTTCAAGAGCGTAGAAGTCTAAAAAGGATTAGATATTTATATGGATAACAAAAATATCCACAGTTACATAAATTGGAATACAAGTGGAAAGAGACTATAAAGCCTGCTCCAAAGCCCATTGGAGTCAATGGGAATCTTTTCACTGATCAGTAGATTTGGATCAGGCCCATATGTACCCTGAAGGATGAAGGTTTAACAACCACTAACTGACAGAGGTTAGGAAGGAACTTCCCTATCAGCTGGTATTCTATAATTGACACCTTCCTCTGAAGCAGCTAGTACTGGCCACTGTCAGAGACACAATACTGGACTAAACAGACCACTGGTCTAATCAGGTATGACAATATCTATATTCCTATAATCAGTTTTGCTATTTTTTTAACTAAAAAGACAATATTTTTAGAGAAAATTGCTAGAATCCTGAATTTTTTTATTTTACTGATATCCCTCTATCAGGCAGAATGAAGAGATATACACCTCTACCTCGATATAATGCGACCCGATATAACACGAACTCGGATATAACGCGGTAAAGCAGTGCTCCGGGGGGGGGAGGGGCTGCGCACTCCGGTGGATCAAAGCAAGTTCGATATAACGCGGTTTCACCTATAACGCGGTAAGATTTTTTGGCTCCTGAGGACAGCGTTATATCGAGGTAGAGGTGTAGTTACAGTGTTACATAGAATTTTATGAGTACTGATGAGAATTATCAATTTCACAGAAGGGTTTTAAAACATCTTATCCAGACACAAGTACTGAGTCCAAAATCTAATAAACAAAATCAAACATATAAAATCACTCTTACATTAAATAAAATGTATTTCTATGGAACAAACTGTCAGTCTATTTTCCTCTCCATAAGACTCTTAATAGGTCTTGTCAACATTTTTCATTCACAATTTTTTTCATGATAAATGGTCTTTTTCAAATATGAAAACTGTAGAGGAAATTTTTAAACTTTTTTGAAAATCTCTGATTTTTTTTTTTGGAAAAAATCCCCCCCGACCTGAAAAAATTCCTCTCTTTACCTTTCCCCTTCCTTTTTTCCATTTTCTTCTCTTTCCACCCTTTTCTTCAATTTTTCTAGCAAAAAAGGGGGAGGAGAGATGGATGGAAAGGAGGGAGGAAAATGGTTTCAATTTTTTTCATAGAAAGTTTTGGATATTTGTTGTTAAAATTTTGAGGAAAATTAATTTTAATTTTTCCCATATAAAACATACAATTTTGACCAAGTCTATCATTTAAGATACATCTGTGAGGAGCTGGTTTGATTTTTTTCATGTGAATTTGCTGCTGGTTAAAGGTGCCAAATTAACAGCTCTGGAGAACAAAGTCCCTTATTTATCCACAGAACACATAGCACCCTTTTCTTCCACACTACACCACAATTCTCACCTGGAGGGCTGAAAAAAAATGGTCCAACTCAGATCTGAATTTGATTTAGATCTCATTTACACCACTTTTACACCAGTAAAAACAACAAGGAGTCTGGTGGCACCTTAAAGACTAACAGATTTATTTGGGCATAAGCTTTCGTGGGTAAAAACCTCACTTCTTCGGATGCATAGAGTGAAAGTTACAGATGCAGGCATTATATACTGACACATGGAGAGTAGGGAGTTACTTCGCAAGTGGAGAACCAGTGTTGACAGGGCCAATTCAGTCAGGGTGGATGTAGTCCACTCCCAATAATAGATGAGGAGGTGTCAATTCCAGTAGAGGAAAAGCTGCTTCTTTAATGAGCCAGCCACTCCCAGTCCCTGTTCAAGCCCAGATTAATGGTGTTAATATTTTACACCAGTGTGATTCAACTGAATTCAATAGACATACTTCTGATCTACACTGATGCAAGGAGAGAAGAATCAGGCCCAAAGAAATTGGAGCGAGACATCTTGCCAATTCAGTCCTTGGCCTCTCTACCAAAGCTGCCAGCCAGCAGGCCAGTTAATGCCAGTGGTGGGGTAATTTTTGTGAAGTAGGAACGTATCCAGTGGGAAATGGACTAACACCACACAATTAATTTCCTATCTATAGATCACCACACAGTGATGAAATGGCAACAAGTTTAAGTCACTTCCAACCTGAGCTGACGTCAACCAGCAACCTCAAGGTAGAAGGCTCTTTATCCAATTACCAAACCAGAACCTGACTTTTATGGGTATTTTTTTTAGAAACAAAAATGTAACTGATGCATTACCAGCAGTTACCATGCATGCCCAGCTGGACAGTGAACATTTATTTAAAGCTGCCACTTGTGGAAACAGGCATCAGTGATTTCAATTTAAGTTCCTAAATTATATTCAGTTGCTGGCAGCAGATTATTCAGTATTAAACTCTGTAGTTTCAGTTTTGCTGACTGATGGAATCTAGAAGAGAATAGGGCTGATAGGAAATGCTATCTGGTGAAACATAAGATAAATACAGGGCTGCCCAGAGCGGGGGGCAAGTGGGGCAATTTGCCCCAGGCCCTGGGCTCCGCAGGGGCCCCGCGAGCCCTGGCCGAGAATCCCTTTCCTGGCTAGAGGCGCCTTTTTAATTTTTACTCACCCGGCGGCGCTCCGGGTCTTCGGCGGCACTTCGGCGGCGGGGGGTCCTTCAGTGCCATGAAAGACCCGGAGCCAGTGAAGGACCCGCCGCCGAAGACTCGGAGCGCCGCCCGGTGAGTACAAGCGCCGCAGCGGGTGGCGACTTTTTTTATGTCCGCTCCCCCGCTTTGCCCCAGGCCCCCTGAATCCTCTGGGCGGTCCTGGATAAATATATTTGTCAGCTGTGGTCCCCACTGTAGGTCAGTCACTATGGGTCCCTTTGGGAGTTGGTAGTTCCAGGAATGATATCACAGCAGGTCAGTGGTCTGACTGCTGGTCTTTTCATAGTGACCCATTTATCTTTCTGAGATTCACTTGTTCAGATTGAAAGACAACAGGATCTTCATTTTGCATTTTTGAAACAACAGAGACATCCAGTGTCTGACTGGTTAAACTGCATGTTTCTTATGTATAACGAGATAGGTTACCAGATTTGTGTGTATACCCCACATTCTTATGTATGTACATATGTATACTTTAAGGCATCGGTTCTCAACTGGGGGGTCCACAGCCCCCAGGAGGCCATGAACAGGTTTCAGGGGGTCCATCAAGCAGGGCCAGCGTTAGACTCGCTGGGGCCCAGGGCTAACGCCCCAGAGCCCCACTGCCCCATGGGGGCTGAAGCCCTGAGCCCTGCCGCTGGGGCTGAAGCCGAAGTCTGAGCAATTGAGCTTCTTGAAGCCCCCTGTGGCACGGGGTCCCGGACAATTGCCCTGCTTGCTACCCCCTAGCACCGGCCCTGGCTTTTATATGCAGAAACACAATTGCTATGGCACACGTGGGCCGTGGAGTTTTTATAGCATGTTGGGGGGG
>NW_020664471.1:749943-787952 GCF_002925995.2 Terrapene triunguis | reverse complement strand
CTCCATCCCCCCTCCCTCCGTCACTCGCTCTCCCCGACCTTCACTCATTTTCACCAGGCTGGGGCAGGGGATTGGGGTCCAGGAGGGGGTGTAGACTCTGGGAGGGAGTTTGGGTGCAGGCTCTGGGAGAGTTTGGGTGCAGGGTTGGGCTCTGGGAGCAGGGCCGGCTCCAGGGCGGCAGATTGTTGGAGGCGGCATTCTGCCCAATCCTAGGGCGGCACGGCCGCTTTTTTTTTTGTTCCGCTCCAGCCGCCCTGTACGGGGCGGCGCGGAGGACCGGAGCACCCTGCAGGGCAGTCCTCTTCCTTCCCTCCCCGCCGACCGGAGCGGAGCCCTTGCGGCAGGCGGCAGGAGGCGGCGCAGCAGGAGGGGCCGAGTGACAGCGCCCCTGCTGTAGCCCTGGCCGCCCCCTTCTCTCTCTCTCCCGCCCGCTCCCTCCCCGTCCCCAGACCCCCCCCCTGTACCCGTGCTCCGGCCGCGCCGGGGGTTTTTTTTTTGTTTTGCTTTGCTGTTCTGGCCGCCCCGGTATTTTTTGCTTGGGGCGGCCAAAAAGCCAGAGCCGGCCCTGTCTGGCAGGGAGTTTGGGTGCGAGCTGTATACCTATACCTATCCCTATCCTATCTATACCTATCTCATAGAGCTGGAAGGGACCCTGAAAGGTCATTGAGTCCAGCCCCCTGCCTTCATTAGCAGGACCAAGTACTGATTTTTGCCCCAGATCCTTAAGTGGCCCCCTCAAGGATTGAACTCACAACCCTGGGTTTAGCAGGCCAATGCTCAAACCACTGAGCTATCCCTCCCTGTAGGCTGGGGTGAGGGGTTGGGGTGCAGGAGGGAGCTAGGGGGTCGGTGCTTACCTCGAGCGGCTCCCGAAAACAACTGGCATATCCCTCTGGCAGCGGCTCCTAGGTGGGGGCCCCAGGGGTCTCCGCGCGCCACTGCCCACAGGCACCGCCCCTGCAGCTCCCATTGGCTCCAATGGAAGCTGCAGAGTCAGCGCTCGGGGCGGGGGCAGCACATGGAGACCCCCTCCCCAGGGGCCATGGGAACATGCCGGCTGCTTCCGGGAGTGGTGCGGAGCAAGGGCGGGCAGGAAGCCTGCCTTAGCCCTGCTGTGCTGTCAGCGGTGGCGGTGGCCCCCTGGCCCTTTTAAATCACCCGGGCCCCTAGGCAATTGCCCCATTTGCCCCCCCCCCCCGTTGGCGGGCCTGGAGGGGCCCAAATGTTTTTTGTGCTCAGGGCCTCAGTAAATCTTAATCCACCTCTGTCTGTGCCATAGGTGCCAATTTTACAATGTGCTGGGGGGTGCTCGTCCTCCAGCTCTGCTCCAGGCCCCGCCCTCACTCCACCCCTCCCCCAAGGCTCCACACCCGCCCTGTCTCTTCCGGCCACCGCTCCACCCCCACCTCGCCTCTTCCCACCCATGCTCCGCCCCACCTCTTCCCACCCCGTTCCATCCCCGCCCCCAGCACGCCACATCCTCACTCTTCCCCCTCCCCCCAGAGCCTCCTGTGCGCTGCGAAACAGATGATTGCCACAGACAGGAGGTGCAGGGAGTGGGGGGGAGGTGCTGATTGGCGGGGCCTGCTGGCAGACAGGAGGCACTGGGCGGAGGGGGAGGTTCTGATGGGGGGCTGCTGTTGGGCACTCAGCACCCACCATTTTTTCCCCATGGGTGTTCCAGCCCTGGAGCACCTAAGGAGTCAGCGCCTATGGCCTGTGCTGCTGCCTTCTACTAACAGACATTTCACGCCATGGCACATGAGACCATCCCTTCCAAGCCCTTTATAAATGTATTAACAACTGAAGGGGGTGTGTGTTTGGGGAAACACAGTCCGGTATGTTTCTTCAAGTAACCAGAAAGTTTACACTGTTAATGTTGCTGACTTTGTTTGATTTAGTTTGAATATTATGATTTATTCTACATTTGGGAAAAAATGTATTGACTATCA
The DNA here is from genome assembly GCF_002925995.2 of Terrapene triunguis. Lineage (NCBI taxonomy): Eukaryota > Metazoa > Chordata > Testudines > Emydidae > Terrapene > Terrapene triunguis. The sequence goes on along the minus strand of NW_020664471.1, from coordinate 786,000 downwards.
AATGCCTGTTGGGTCTGATTCTGATATCTGACATGATTGGAATTACTTCTGATTTATACTAGCGCCAGTGAGAGGATAATCAGGCCCAAGGAATTGGTAAGGTGATTTAATTTTCTTATTCGTTTAGTGATTTAATTAAATATATTACAATACAATAAGGACATTACCGAGTAAGTTTTAATAAAGTTTAAAAAAAGCAGACATCTTCCTTATTAGTATAACCCCTGAAAAACAATGAGCCAAATTCTGCTATTAAAAAGCTACAGGATATAAACAATTATTTCAATGGAATTACTTGGGGTTTCTACTCATGTGAGAACAGAACTGGAATCAGTGATGTTCCCTAATGATTTGAGCTAAATTTTGACCTCACTTATGCCAGTGTACAACCAGAGAAGCTAATATCAGAACCCTAGGGCCTCATCCAAACCCCACTGAAAGCAATGGGAATCATTATAATTACTTCAGTGGGCTTTGGATTAGCTGCCTGTGACAGTCTGTATCCTTATGTTGACCCTTTTTACAAAACTATAATGAATTTTGTACAATGTATGCTTGTGAGGTATCACTTGAAAAATCATAATTTGCTGAACATTATTGTCCCAATGAAATATGTGTGGAAACATTGTATGTAAAGTTATACAATTATACTGTATAAGATATATTCCAAGTTTAGAAAAGCAGACACAAACCAATTCCTCAGAGACAAAAGTCAAACTGATGCCTCAGCCAGGTGTCAGTTAAATCAAATGGACTAACACCTAGTTAAGCAGCCATTCTTTGGCAGGAAAAATGGTGTGAGCAAGAAATTTACATGTTGGAAAAGAAACAGCTGGAAGTTTCCATCCCACAGACTTGCTATCACCTGAACCCCAGCTGGAGATGATTCTCAAAGACGAGGAAAAGGATAGAAATGAGGAAGGGAGACCTCAAATCACCTCTCTCTCCTCATCTCTAGTCACAGCACTAACACTACTTGAAAGACAAAGGAAGCATCATTCAACTGGGGGAGGGGTCCTGGCTGAGAGGAATCCAGCCAGACTGCTGTAAGCATGTGGTGAGAGAAACCTTTTTGCTTTAAGTTTACTTATCTTATTAAGTTGGGTATTAATTTGCATGTTACCTTTTATTTGTTTGTAACCAATTCTGACTTTTATGTCTCATTACCTATAATCACTTAAAATCTATCTTTCTGTAGTTAATAAACTTGTTTTATTGTTGTATCTAAAGCAATGTGTTTGGACTGAGGTGTTTGGGGAATTTCATTTGAGATAACAGGATTTGTGCCTATCATTTTCTATTAATAAAATGATGGACTTTCTATGAGCTTGTATTGTCCAGGAGAGAGCTGGCCAGTACAAGACACATATTTCTGGGGACAAGTCTGGGACTGGGATTTTGCTGGTATCACTCTGCAATATAATTTAGGAGTGGTTAGCTGTACCACTCTTGCAATATAGCTGGGAGTAATTTACATGCTGGAGGCTGTGAGTGAGCAGGCCAGGAATGGCTGTTCCCAGAGCGAAGCAGTGTAAATGATACCCCAGGTTGGAGTACTGAGGAGACACAGCTGTTCAACAGTCCAGATTGTACCCTGGGTAACGTCACAGTGCCTAGGCCTTTATTTATTTATTTTCATTTGTCAAAGCATTGCTTTTCTTCCTGTGTTTTGAATGGATGAGCAAGGAAAGGAATATGGAAAATTATTAGACATGCCACAAACCTATTTTATAACCTGAAACCTTTTGAAAAGGCTGGCTGTGGGATATAGTCTCGGATATATTTCAACTGGATTTCCCACCGGTGTAAACTGAAACTGTATAGTGAACTGAATTCCTTTTCATCTTCTTTCTCTCTCCCTCTCTGTGTGTGAACATTAGCAAATAGTCCACAACATGAACAGTGAGAGCGCTTCCTGTAAAGATTGGGTGTTTAAATTGTTCCGTGCAGCTTATTAACATGTAAGTTACACAATAGGAGAGAAAAATATGAATGGTTTATTTTGCCCTATTCTTATAGGAAGCCAAATAGTAATAGCTGGTTGTGAGTCATTTCCTGACTATAACTCTTAGGCCACCAAACAAAGCATCTTTTGAATTATTTTTTCTTTCAAGTATCTTTAATAAAATGAGATGTAGTTGTAGCCATGTCGGTCCCAGGACATTAGTCAGTCCCAGTTGGTCCAATAAAAGATATTACCTCACCCACCTGGTCTCTTTAATAAAATGAATCATTATTAATGAGTTACACAAGTTATGATGACTTAAGAAACTCATCCCAAACACTTCAGCAAAACATTTTTACTGTATCCACTGTGACAAAGTTCCTCCTCTACCTTGGTGCGTCCTGCGCTTATTGGCGGATTTGCTCGCTTCACAGATTCACCCTGTAGGTCAGGAAACAGTCCAGAGACCTTCCCCTCTGGTAGAAGCTATAGTCCAGGTCAATTCCTCCTGTGTTTGATCAGGAGTTGGGAGGTATGGGGGGAACCCGGGCCCGCCCTCTACTCCGGGTTCCAGCCCAGGGCCCTGTGGACTGCAGCTGTTTAGAGTGTCTGCTGGTACAGTTGCACGACACCTACAACTCCCTGGGCTACTTCCCCATGGCCTCCTCCCAACACCTTCTTTGTCCTCACCACCGGACCTTCCTCGTGATGTCTGATAACGCTTGTACTTCTCAGTCCTCCAGCAGTACGCTTACTCACTCTCAGCTTCTTGCACACCTCTTGCTCCCAGTTCCTCTCACACACACTTCCTCTCCTCTGGCTCCCCCTGGTTTGACTGGAGTGAGCCCTTTAATAGCATCAGAGGGGCCTTAATTAGAGTCGGGTGCTTAACTGCCTCACCTGACTCTTAGCAGGTTAATTGGAGTCAGGTGGTCTATTAGCCTGGAGCAGCCGCTGCTCTGGTCACTCAGGGAACAGAAAACTACTTATCCAGTGGCCAGTATATCTCCCTTCTGCTACTCTGCTGTTCCCAACTGGTCTGGGTCTATCACACCACATAAAGGATAGAGAACATTTGCAAACAGAGGTTATTCTAAGGCCCTGATCCTGCATTGTGATTGGCATGGATACAGCAGTCCACCCACACAGAACCCAATGCCGCATTGGGGCATCAGTGGTAAATATTTCAGGCTGAAAAAAGGAGCCTAAGAATGTAGAATCTAGATCTGGTAAGAGCTATTCTCTTTGGGGATCTGAGTGATACAAACAGAGAGGAGAATGCTCTGTCTGCACAGAGGACCCGTATCAGAAATGGGATTCTTCCAACCAGAATTGGGCCCTCTTGGACTAGGCACTGTATAAGGACTGTCTTTAAAGATTGTACATTCTTTGGGGCAAGGACTTTGTCTCCATTGGAAAGCGCCTAGCACATTTTGGGTGCTGGCACAATATACAAAAAACAGTATTATTTTTCTCTTCTATAGTGCCTGCCACCTGAGCTACTCAAAGCATTTTACAACCATTAATGAATTGACCCTCCCAACACCCTGGTCAGGTAAGGTACTATTATCACCCCCATTTTTCAGATAGGAGACCTGAAGGAGAAGAAGACGTAAGTGACATAGCCATGGTTTCACAGGAAGTCTGTGGTAGAGACAGAAAGATGACCCAGATCTCATGACTCCTAGTGGAGAATGGTCTCCCAGGACTGGACTATTCTTCCTTTCACATCTTCAAGGGGCAGAGTGAAAGGACAGCCAAACGAAACCTATAGCCAAATCCTGAACTGAATCGGTGAGCTCTGTAACATGACCACTCATGCTTACAGCTTCTGCCTGCAAAGCTTTGTTACAAACACATTTCCTCTATGGAGAGCTTCTTGCTAAATGTTATTGTTACTATGCAGAACATTTCTGTAGGAAGAGTCTTCTGCATTAGTACGTAACATACATGAGGAAGAATGCATCTGAAAAGGCTTATTTGTATGTGACGGCAAGGCTGCACAGAAAAGAAGGTTGGTGCCACTAGAGGACAGTGTAATGCAAACAATAGGAGAGACTCTTGTGGTATATATGGTAGTTGACAAATACACACACATGGCACTGACTACAGTTTGAGAATCTAATATAAATAAGATGGTCCCATCTAATTGCAGGTCTCAATGGAGTGAAGGGAAGTGGGCAGGTGGGAAGGAATGGTGCAATTCTTTATGTAGAATTATTGATTTACTGAGACACTGTATAGGGATGTCATTGCATAACCACTAGTGGGATAATGCACTTAGTGAGAAGGTTCAATAGTGCCAGACAGGGATCCTACACTACTCTCCTCATCTTGTAATAGAGGAGAGAAACAGTTCACATGGCTCTAACGTTGTTGTCTGGTACAAATCCTAAAATGCTCTCTCATTTTTTCTGCCCTGACTCAGGCAAACTCTCATTAGCTTCAGCAGAAAAACTGCAAGTCCAAGTAAAGATTGAGTGAACTGAGGAAGGACTTAAGGGTTTGACCCACTGAGAGGCCGTTAATGGAGCTAATGGGATCATGCAGAAAAACAACCACAACAAACGTTCTCCCAATGAGATGGAGGTGGATCGAGCAGTGGGATGGGAATCAGGAGAGCTAGGTTCTCTTCCAGACTGCCACTGACCTGCTGTGTGACCTTAGGTATGTCACCTGACCTCCCTGTATCTGTTTCCCCATCTATAAAATAGGGAGATATTTTCTCATCTTTGTGAAGTGCTCTGAGATCCATGCGTGGAAAGCCCTCAATAAGAGTGAAGTCTTATTACTGAGCTTGCAAAGAAAGGACAAAAGGGGAAAATGACACTCTATTTGAGAGAACTTTCTCTCTTTACATTTGCATCCACAGAAGGAAATTACAAGATGTGCATTAAAGGGTCAAGTACTGCCTTCACCTCTGTGGCCACATGAGAGTTCCCTGTTCTTATTTTGCTGCACAAGGAAGTGGCAGAACTTGAAGGATTCACATAGGAGATGCACATCTTCTGCATGGGCTGGCATGCCACTCTGCAGCGGCTCCTGGCAAGGCAGCAGTCGGGGGAAGAGGAAAGAGGGAGAGTAGGCAGTTGATGAGATCAGAGGATCTGTTGTGGAACAGATCCCGCAGCAGAGGCGAATAAGAGAAATATAGGGAAACAACCTTCACAGAGCAGCTCTGCCGATGCTCATGGCCTGGGAAGAGGATTCCTCTCCTTGCCCCTTCCTTGTTCACTCAGGCAGCAATGAGGATTTAATTCTAAAGCAAATGTTAGGAAAAGAATAGATTCCAGGATTGCCCAATATTGTAAGCAATAGTTATTCCTGGAGAGACATATCAACTATATTGGTTTGGAATTTCTTTCCTGTGTGTGATATAGCAGGAAACAATTCTAAATGTATCCATTCAATATAACAAGGCTCAATCAGGGATCATGTGAACTGGAAATGAATTTTGAAATGCCATGTGGGTCTAACTCATATTTTCCATAGATCTTGTTCTGTTGAATGGTTTATGCTTTTCACTAGCAGATTCTATATGTAGGCAAGTCTTGCTCACCAGCACAGTCATATTATTAAATAAAAATGTCAAGGTCAAAGGATAAAATTACATCCACAGTTAACAGAGATGGTTCTAATCCAGAACCAGATGCTAATACAAACTTTTTCTTTCATGTTGGGTTCAGATTCCGCCTACTGTTGAAAAAGGGGCCAGCTGCGAAGTTGGGAACTGGATGCAGGAGCAAGCTTCCCAAAGTTCAGGGGTGTTTGGATCTGGGTTTCTACTTTGGGCTCATCTCTAATACTTCCGCTGGTGTAATATCATTAAAAACTTAGCTTGTATCAAACTGTAAAGGCCTGATTCTTCTCTTAGTTACTTTTGTGTAAACCAGGAGTAACTTCATTGAAGTCCAATACCTGGCACAAGTACAAAAACCCAAAGATGCTTTATCTTGCATCCTGCTACTTCTGCACCCATGGGCTGTACCAACAGCTGAGGACTGGCCAGAGGTTGTGGCTCCCCAATCACAATCTACCTCAGGGACTGCAGGAGGGTTGGCACAGAGCTAGTTACACTGGCCCCACCCACCTGGCAATCCCCCTGTTTGGGGGGATTCCTAAGAAGCTGGCTAAGATGCCTTTAAGGCTGCTTTGCACCATCAAAACAGCACTAGACAGTCTTAGTGGGGGCCAGAATCTGGCCTATTGCCACCGTTCATGCACCTTGCATTTTGGCATCATCATAGTGTGTTGGCTGAATATTCAAATTGTACCTACAAGTACATTCCTTTAACCCAGTTGCATCCTGCCCTTGGATGTATTATATATAGCTAAAGTGACTTAACTGAGCACAGGGGGAAGGGAGCATACACAGAGGAAGACAGAAACAAGTGCACAGAGGAACAAATGTCCCTTATTTTTTCCCCTGAAGAAAGTAGATGCTGATCTCAATGGAGCTGAGGGTATTTAGCACCTCTTACAGGTGATCAACAACTTGCAGGATCCTATGTTGCATTCCTTGACAAGAAGTTACAAACCAGGGTCGAACCTTACAATGTCATGTATCTTTCCCTTTCCTTTTTGGTCAGCTCATGCTGCAAATCAATTTTGAAAATCTAGATATAGCCACAGGAAACCCAGAGTCTACTAGAGAGACAGATACGAAGTAAGATAATTCCAAAGACATTCAAAGCAAAATATCTGAAAGTTGTTCAATCCCATCAACATTTATTCCTAGATTGCCGCAAGGAGAAAAGCAGAAAAATATATTAAAAGATTTTAGCGACACTGCTGTCAAATACCCTGCTGGTGGTAATAAGAGAATAGAGTTACTTAGTGTCAGAGTTACACTGAACCCCTGTATTTAGTCATGTTCCTGTTTGTTCTGTGCAGTATTTATTTTTATTACTGAATATATTCGCTTAGAATTCCAATAGTAGGTGCAGTCTGAGAAAAACAAGATTAAAATGCCCCATGCACAGTGTGTGATGGTGACTTAGGGCACGATTTTCACACTTGGGGGCCTAAATGTAGACACCTAAATCCACTGACCTCAATAGTGGCTATGAATGTTCAGCATCTCTGAAAACCACACCCTTTATTTAAGGTGCCCAACAGCCCCAGTCCAGCAGAGCACTTAAGCAAGTGCTTATCTTTCAGCATGTGAGTAGTCCCATTGCAGTTAATTAAGCAAGTAGTACTTTGCTGGATGGGGAACTAATTATGGATTTGGCTTTTGAACTATAGACACCAAGGTTTGAAAGTTTTGGCTTTAGTGATCTAGGTGAAATAAAACTGTTTTTTTTTTTCAACTAAGGTGTACGCTCTGTAGCAAAACAGGGGTTTGCATCACAACAACTAGCATCATTATGGACATCTTGGACCTGCTCCTGCTCTGACAGAAAGTTGATGGGAATTCTGCCATTGGCTTTAATGGGAGTGGGATCAGGCCCCTTGCTGCTAGTCTCAGCAAAGAGGGCATTGAAAAGGCTTGGAGACTGAGGATTAGGTCATGGTGGCCCTGAACTGCTTTCTCACTCCTGTGGGTTGTCCCTCTATGTCTGAATTGAGACATGTTGTCAGGGCAGCAAAAGGCAAGCTGTTGTGCGCTGTTGCTGTCTATGCTGTACCTGTACTAGGGATAAAGAAAATATGTCAGTTTCCAGTGCTGACAATCTGGCACCTTTTACTCAGCATGCAATTTTCTAAGATGTTTTCTTTTGAAAAAAAGAGGAAAGAAAAGTTTCCCTAATTACTGCATTTTGTTCCTGAAACTGTCAACTGACCCATCACACTGTGCTGAGTCATGTGAGGCTGCATAAGTCCCATCACATTATATAACCTAGCAGGTACTGCTACGAGGCACTGCACATCTGTCATATTAGCCAAGTGGATGGTACAGAGGGAGGCATTTTAAAAATGTGTTGGGATTCTGAAAAGAACAGAACCCATAAAACATTCCTGCTAACTGACTGCTCCCCAGAACATCCCATGGCCAATGAATGTAAGTAGACAGCAAAATACAAGGGACTCCTGAAGGCATGTATTTGTAGCTAATGTACTCTACATACTTGTCTCCATTCTCCAGTATCAAGGGCCAATCAGCTCCCATTGAAGGCAATGGCAAAACAGAAGCAGGTATGGACAGTCCCCAAATTCCACCCTGATTTAGGACCGAATCCTATGAGGTGCTGAGAGTCAGTCAGGAAGTTATGAGGACCCTCATTTCTAGTGACGTCTATCAGTGATGCTCTGCAAGCTGCAGGATTGGGTCCTCATGCCAAAACAATCCTATAAATCCCGGGGGGTGACACAGATTATAGATCAGGTCAGAATCTAACCAGAGAATTAAAAACTAACCAGATTCTCTGCTGAAGTTAAGGCTGTAGAGGCACTTTCATTCACACATAATTTGCAGAAATATGACTCTGTGGTTCTTTTTGGCCATTTTGGAGTTTTGTGATTGTGGACAAAGGGGGTGTTCTCCATTTAAGAAACTGACCAGATGTTATTTTTGTAATCTGATAACTCAAGAAATGGTTTAATTTTTTAAAACTCAGACTTGCCATGAGTTTAGTCCTCAGTGAGGATAGGGCCTTGATACGTGAGGAGAAATTAGAATTAAATTTTAGAATTAAAGATGATACAGTGGAACCTACACAAGAGACCATTCTTATTAGGCAACCTCCTTTTTTAAAAGACCCTCCCAAAGTACCCCCAAATATAGTGGGCCAAGTTCATCCCTGGTGTTACTCCTTTGCTTTCAATGAAATAATACCATGGTGAATTTGGCCCACTGAAGATAAATCTATTCCTTTTCCTTACCACATACAACTTAATAAGTATTAAACTAAGAAGTTTCTATAGTAATTCCTCTATGGAATTTAACAGAAAATGCTAACCTTTCTAGGATGTTTCTGAACCATCCTATTAAATTCAATAGGTATTTTCCCTAAGACTGTATTAGAACACCGCTTACATTAAACAACTGATCTTCATCCCAAATGGATGCTTTAGTCAGATTTCACTATGAAATGGTTTGGGAAGGACATAAGGAAATGCACAATCCCAAACCTTTCAGAACCAATGTAAGTACCTACCAGGCTCATGAGGCCTGGCATGGGCATATGTAAGCATAGGCTTTCTGACTTTGATAAATCAATCCTGACCTCTTGCCTGACTTTGCTTCCTCAAAATGTATATAAAAAAGAATAATTTTTAAAATTGGGAAGCAACAAGTTGGGTGCATAATAAAATCACATCTCATGATCTATTGCTGTAACCTTTATCCTTTCCATAACTCACACCCACTTTTTTGTGTGTGTGTGCCATCTCTCACTGTCCTTTGACCAACTAATAAAATCAATGAAGGTATAGCGTTTGCCTTTAGCTAATAAAACCAGGGAGAGTAGAGAATGTTTAGATTTTCCCGCTGTCAAGCCCTTAGACTCCTCACTGCAGGGATTTGTCTTTTTAAAAGGGTCAGGCACACCAGTAGTGCTCTACGAATAATACAAACCAATCTGGAAATATGCTTGTTAGAGAAAGAAGGGCCACATTTTTAAAACGACATCTATTTTTGTACCCACAACTGTGCACTCTGTCAATTGCACGTGTAAAACAGTGGGTGCAATCAACTCTGAGCACAAAGTATAACACATGTCTAATAACTTGATTTGCAGATGCAGTCAGGTTAGTAGAGCTCTAATTGCTCTAGTGTTTGCCTACAGCTGACTGCCTCAATTTGAAGGTGCAAAATTACAGGCATAAGCGTAGACACCAGACTGACGTCCCTTCAAATATCTGACCCAACATTAATAATATTTTTCACCTCTGAGATGCTTTAAAATAATTAATCCAGTATCACATCAGGAAGAAGTGATGACTTGGTCGTAGAGGGCACTGTTTAAAAAGCAATGACTGAGACTTACCCATGCACAATAAGGAGAGACTAGCTAGACACCTAAACATTTTGCAAAGCCTAGGAAGGGGCAGGTTAAAGCAGGACCCTTGCAATCCAAGCCTCTGGTCAGCAAGGTACAGATGGAGCAGTGAGTCAGACTTGCAATGGGCAATAGATCCACCACCTACACAAGGAAGGACAACTCTGAAAAGTAAGGGACAAGTTTATTTTCAATGGACACCAGGCCCACAATATTTTACTATGGTACAAAATAAATGTATTTGTCCTATAATGTGTGATCCTTTGCATGACGACTGCCTGAATGCAGCCTTTTTATCAGGTCCAATGTTTCTTGGTAGCTTCTTACTTGATATGGGTCACAGGATGCTAGGCACCAAAAAACCAACATCCCTTAAAATACTGGTGAGGTGGTCACTTTAAGTGACACAGATGATGGATGCCTACTAGGGTGGTCTTGATACCTCACTTGATAGGGAGAGGGAAGTTCATGGAGAGGAATATTATGAGGGAGGGTCTCTTCAGGGCACTGACTTTTAGGGGAGAGGGTGTCAAAATGTTGGTGGACTGGTTTATGATTATTTACATTATGGTAGCGTCTGGAAACCCGCCAAGGATCATGTCCCATTGTGCTAGGTACTGTACAGACAAGTAAGAGTTCCTGCCCCAGAGAGTTCACAATCTTAATTTCAAACAGAACACAACAACTAGGTGAAATAAACAAACAGGGTGGTGGCCACAGAGGTCAGGAGGATGAGGTAACAGTAAAGCAGAGTTTAGCAGAAGAGCAGAAGTCACGGCTTCTTGTTTGCCTAACCATTTAATCATAACCTTCACTGCACTTTGACACCACGGCACAAAAGTGGGTGACCTGAAGATGCGGGTCCTTAATGCCAAAATTTCTTGTCAGTCTTAGGAGTCCTTTTATATCTCTCCCTTCAAAACACTTCATCTGTTTTTATTGTTGTTAACAACACAACAGAAATAGGTTAAAAACTGCACTGATGTACCAACTCTGATGCAAATTCTGAAAGATAAGGATTGACTGGCAATCACTTGAATGCTGCAACATGTGGGAAATCTATATCTACAGATGTAACACTGTGAAATACTTTGGTCTACAGTAAACCTTGATCACATGATCCAATACATCTGCACTGAGTCATATGCTGGGGATTTCCCAGCTGTAGAGTCTCTCTCCCAAAACACACCATAGTTAAAAACAATCCAGTCACTATGTAATCAGCAGTCATGTGACAATTACATTTTTTTTCTCCCAAAAGACTGAAACAACAGAGTCTGGATTCAAAAGGATTGTGGCTCAGCAAACTGCAGTTCCTGCTGGCTGCTCCTCTGATAATTATCTTGTTAACATGGTACAACCTATAAGTAGTCCCATGGCCTTTAAATTAGAAGAAATGGTTCTTCCTACCTTCTCATTAGGGCAAAATATTTCTTTAGAAAAATGATCAAAACAAGCATTTTAGGGAGCACAAAATATATGTGTTAATTAAAGGAAGGATTGTTGTGTTTTAATTCTTTGGATGTTCCAGTTTTTGGTTTGTTTTTGTTGTTAAATGCTCCTCTCCTTCCTCATTTGCAAAGCAGCCTATAATATCACAGAGAAGTGAGTACAGCTTTGTTTCTCTGTTAGCAGACTATTTTTTTAAAACCTATAATTGTTTCTGTGCCCTGGATAACAGTGGGGGCGCTATGCATTTCCAGTTCCCTCTAGGGTCTGTTTACTGTGATCACTCCTTAAACATTCTGTCTCATTAGCAGGCTTAAGTGACAGTATTACAAACAAAACAAATTCCAGAGGTACCCTTACAAAATACCTGTGATAGGAGAACACATCTTTTTAGCTACAGTACTTGGTTGCAGAGTGGAGTGTTTGAGGTGACAGATCAGGTGACAAAGGATATATTTGAGGGGGAACAAAGGGAAGAACAGCTCCAATGGCCCCAGCCTCTGAAAGTATTTGATTTAAAGCACTAAAGCAATGTGGTTATTTCTAAAACTACATCTTCTCCGTTTATTTACCCCCAAGCATATAGATGCAGATCAAAACTGAATGCTCGCTGCAAACACATGCAGTGTGCTCTGCCCCACGAGTGCAATCGCTGTCCACTAACAGCTCAGTTTGGTGCCAAGAGTTCCTTCAATGTCCCTCATGTCACCCTATGGGATTTATTATTCCCCATCCTGGAACAAAATGGAGCATAATCTTGAGAAAAAGAGATGGCCGAGCACTAAAACAGAATGCACAAGAATAAAAAAGGATATGTGGGACTTAACCCCATTTCCAATGTGAAACCCTAACTAGGCACAGACAACAGACTAGATTTGCTTCCGGTTTTGGCTTTGTACATTGGGGTGCAGGGCATGGTGGTGAAAAGTCCACATTATTGCCAACCCCAAATGTTCAAAAATCATGAGTCAGGCTCACCAAAAATCATGAGTTTGGCTTTAAAATCAAAAGATTATGTAAAAATAATAGATTTGGTGTTCTTTTTATTTGCGCTCTGATTTTTGAGCCTTTACGGTGCACTGATGTCACATTTCTCCACAGCCATGAGGGTTAAAAACTTAGTTTTTCTTTCAGAATGAAGGCTGAAATTGTCACATATCCACTTGACTCCAGGAGCTGGGGCTTTAAGGAAAACAATAATTATCATGAGGCTCATGACAAAATCATGAGTTGGCAACACTGATGTCCACCCAGAGGGCATGTGCAGTGATACAAAGTGCTAGAAGCCTCACTTTTACTGGGGATGTTGTTGGACCGCTTTATGGCCCAGATTGGTTGACAACACAGTGGCCAAGGAGGGAGTGCAGCCAGGTCAGGTAGCAGATGTGTTGAGTCAGTGCAAAACACTGGGAAGCCTCCATCAGCAGGATTCTTATGATGCACCACCTGCAACTTAAATCTTCCCTCCCCAGAAGAAACCAAGATGGTACTGCCTGCCTTCTCTTGTGGGGTGCAGTGCTCCTGCTCATGCAGAGGATGTATTTTACTCCCCCCATGCACTGAAGTAAAATGACTCCACTCTTTTCATTTTGGCAATACTCTCTATAGTGTTATGCCAACACTCACTGAAATTCAGAATTTGCACTTCCTCAGGCTTAGGATCAGGGTGTGGATTTTCATGTGGAAAAAAATGTCCATTCAGAAGTGCTATAAAAGAAGGAGAGGAGGATTTAAAAGGGGACAAAGGGCTTGAGCCTGCTCCCATTGAAGTCAACAGGTGCTTTGTCATTAACTTTCATCGAGGCAAGATCTGAGCCAAAGTGTACACACCAGCATGGCGGGTTTTTTTACTTTTTAATTTATGATTACTTAACACCATTGATGATTTCTTCAGCAGCAGCTGCTTGACTCTCAGTGTGGTGTAACAATGACATCCAGCCCTTCCATAAATAGCCATGTCATACGCTGCTTCTTCCTTGTTTTATATATTTATAGACATCAAGACCAAATAAAGCCTCACAGTAAGTTGCTCATATACAGTGGTTTCCTTGTGACATATTTATAGATCAGCTGCACTAAAAACAATTCTGTCCAAACCCACTGACCTTTTCCTGGATAGACAGAAAGAGAAGTGCAAAAATTGCATTGTTAACAGGATTACAGCCAGCACAATGGTTGTCCATCGAATACATTATTATTCCCCTAAAAACAAATGGCTTAATACTACCCTAACATTGGTGCATGCACTCACATAAACATTGTCTCCCTTTGCGTTACCTCTGAAACAAGACATGCACATATATGACAGTGTAGTCTTGTGGTTAAAATGGGGGCTTTGGGGCCTGAGTGCCTGGCTCTGCCATTGACCTACTGTACAGTGTCACTTTGGAATAAATCATTTAAATTCTGTGCCTCAGTTTATCCATCTCCCCATTAACATGAGGATAACCATTTCACATGGGGTTTGTGAGAATTTCAGATGACTTACAAAGGAAAAAAGCGTGTGTGCACACCCCTTCCAAGCTTTCTCTATACATCATAAAGAAGAAAAAAAAAAGTTTAGCGACAGATGTTTTTCCCCTGGACTAAAGGTTATTTTGTTTTCCCCCCTCTTAATTTTTTTAACCTCAAGAAATATCAGAGGTATAAAGTCTGGCCTTTGGTGGATTTGCCAGAGCAAGGACAGGGAGAGGCTGTGCCTTCTCCCTTCCCCCCATCCCCAGATGCATAACACTGGTACACGGGATTTTTCTGCCAGATACAGAGCTGGTTCTGCCCTCTTTGTATCTGTCCCCTTCCCCCCGAAAGGGTAGTGTCAGATGTCTAGACCAAGTAGCAGGAGGAGATGTGGCTGTGCATCCCTACACTCCATGGTTTTCCACTGACATAAGGTTCATGAGGGCAGTGGGGGACACAAATCATGGGAGCCTTTTGGGCTGTCCTAACCTGTACCACAGACCAGACTGGCCCCCAGCAGCCCCTAAATAGGGGAAGTACAAGCCACCTCCTTCAGTGTGACTCCCACACAAGGTTTGTTAGGTAGGTTGGAGCAAGTTCATAGAGGTTTTTAAAAACCTAAGATGGCAATTTTTAACTATCCCCTATGCCATTAAAACCCCTCTGATGGGATTTTGTTTTGCCCACCATGTAGTCAATGCACATCTTGCTGTTCAGAGTACTTGTGTAAAAATGAAAACATGTCAACATGTCCCATTTGGCTGAATGGGGTCTTTATGTCCAAACCTTGTTTTCAAAAGCTGACTAACCACATAACTAGCAATCAGGATATTGAGGAGAAAAACACTTGAAACATCTGCCGCTTATAATCATCACAATACCTGCACTGAGGATCCATTGTGTCAAAGAATATGTACAGGCATGTCTCACCAGCTCTGAGTGGGGGAAACACAAAGCAGCAGTGTCATCACATGTTAGATGAAACCATAGCACTAAATAAGAGCTTTACAATGTTTGAAAAGAACTTCACTGTTTTCTTATCAGAGTCATTTTACATCAATGTGTTTTAAACAACTACTTAATTTGTTTTAGTTTATTAAGCAGCCTCATAAACTAATCTGGGTCAGGCCTGGTCAGTACTTGGATGAGAGACCTCCAAGATACTTCTAGGCACTGCTGGGAATAGTACTGGTGCTTCAATAGATGGCACTCTTCTATGTGAGTCAGTACTAGATTAAATCCCCCAGTATGCTGTTAGACGAGTGCTGTACTGCTGGAGGTTATAGATCCAGTGGCATTTTCAGCAGAGGTAAGGATGGTAGTGATCTGGCTAAAGTCCACTTTGAGTACAGTAACTCCTCACTTAATGTTGTAGTTATGTTCCTGACAAATGCAACTTTAAGTGAAACGATGTTAAACGAATCCAATTTTCCCATAAGATTTAATGTAAATGTGGGGGGTTAGGTTCCAAGGAAATTTTCTGGGGGCAGACAAAAGGCATTATATACTGTACAGTACTGTACTGTGGTGGGGAGGTGCCCCTGGCTTACCCCTGGGGTTCAGGGCTGGGGGTGCAGAGTCTGGGAGGGAGTTAGGGTGCAGGAGGGCGCTCAGGGTGGGGTGCGGGGTCTGGGAGGGAGTTAGGGCGTGGGAGGGCGCTCAGGATGGGGGTGCGGGAGGAGGCTCAGGGCTGGGGCAGGCAGGAGGTGCAGAGCACTTACCTGAGGCAGCTCCTGTTTGGTGCAGGGGGTGTGCAGGTGGCTCTGCGCAACGTGGCACCGCCCCCATGGCCGCGATTCTGGGAGCTGCCCCCCCTCCCCAGCAGGCAGGGCCACCCGGAACGCAGGGGCTTTAGGGGCTGCAGGGCCCTGGGCTAAGGGCGCCCCAGGGCCTTGGCCTGCAGTCTAAAGCCCCTTTCGGAATGCGGCCCTGCGAGCACAGGCCGGAGGACTAAGGAGGAGCAGGGGCACCCAAGCAGCCAGCGGCCGGAGAGAAGTGGTGCTTTCCCCTTCAAAGCCGGACGGAGAGAAGCCCAGGGCCCTGCAGCCCCTAAAGCCTCTGCATTCCAGGTGGCCCTGCCTGCTGGGGGGCAGGGGGGAAGGCAGCTTCCTCGCTGGCTCCCTCCCTCCCAGAAAGTCCTAAGCGCCGCCAAACAGGGAGGGGGAGGAGGCAGAGAAGAGGAACTTGTGCAATGCTCCCTTGTAAAGTCAGCCAAACGACATTATAAGGGAGCACCGCACAACTTTAAACGAGTATGTTCCCTAATGGAGCAGCGACATAACTTTGAAACAACATTAAGCGGGAGGACGTTAACTGAGGAGTTACTGTACTAACATTCTGCCAACCTAAAATTCTCCTTGAAGCTCCAACTCACCACACTATTCTTCACTTCCTGGTGGTGGGTACATTACAGGGCACTGGATGTTTGGAGAATGTAAAGAAACTCTTGCCTGATAGCAAAGGCACCCCAGAGAATCGAAGCAGCTGGAGACAATACTTTGAAGAGGTTTTTGGAGTTTCTAAGAATAGGTTGGACAGACACCTACCTCAGTGTGGGAGGGGCTGGACTGGATCGCCTCTTAAGATCCCTTCCAGCCCTACAATTCTATGCTTCTATGTAGTATTCCTAATCCTAAATGCTGTTTAGAGGCTGGGATAGAGATGTAGGTATTTAGTGGTGGGTGAAGAAAACCCTCTCTGTATAAACACTTTGGAAAAGATTGTTGAGCACACTGGGATTCTGGACAAAAGATGCTATAGGAACATGAGCGCAGTACAGAACAATGTTATGTCTTTCTATTGGTAGCCAGACATTACTACAGAACCATCCCAATGGCCTGATTCTGCAACGCTTACTCCTACTACTGCAGAATCCCACAGCTGCTGGCTGGACTGTCTGCGTATGCAGCCTGCACAGTACTGCAGTTGACATTCAAATGAGGCCCTAATGACCAACAGGCATCAGCTTTGCCAGGTGAACCTATTATTATTAACATAACACCATAGTTGTATATGGTTCTTTACACAGAAGTGAAAGAGAAAGATCCCTGCCCCCAAGATGCTTGCTATCTAAATTAGACATAACACAGGAAAGGAAGATAACAAAGGACATGTGTAAGTCTGGGTTAAGGGAAGGACAAGGGTAACAAAAGGAAGAAGTTGAGATCTACTTTTTTTATGTATACATCTCCTTAGTTCCTTTTTTATAAATTACAATACGAGGGAACAAAGTTGGGGAAGAGATCAGAGCTGGAAAGCTAATTGAAAGAGGTGAATTTTGAGGAGGGATTTGAATTGAAAGAAGAGACTGAGGTTGCCTGATGCACAGGATCAGGAATGATTTTCCAACTATATGGGCAGCTTGAGAAAAGGCATGGGAGTAACAAGGCACATCAATGGTTATGCCCTGCATCCCAGGAATCAATAGGATTTTTGTCATTGACTTTAATGAGAGCACGATCAGGCCTTGAGCTAGCAAAAGGTGTAGGATGTAAAGAGGGGTAGAGTCTGGTGATAAATAGGATGTGGGCTGGGGTGGAGCTGTGCAGGACCCTGAAGTTGAGTCTAAGTTTGAATCTGATGGAAGATAAGAAGCCAACGCAGGCAGCCTCCTCCCTTGGGCCAAGCCAGATCTATGTTAATCTTGACTAAGCTGGAAGTCACTCTGTGCGCCTTACAAATACCCTCACGATAAGGGTTTTGTGATCCATGCCATGTAAATCTGTCATGATTTTTTCCTTAGTACCACAGACATCTCTAGAGCAGGTACATTATTTGGCTCCTAAGAGAAGGGCTTCATAGGAGAAAAGCTAATGCTATAAAGCACCAGCAAGACGTTTCTGAGTGGGATAACTGAAATCCCCTCAATGCAATAAATAGCTTTTTCCTAGTTCTTATTTATCTGGTTGAGTTTGATGTATCAGATGGAAGATCTGCCCCCCTAGAGCCATTACAAATATAAGGCCTGATTCTGCTATGCTTACACACATTGATTAGCCTGTATTATATAAGTAGTCATCTGGAAGCCATTGGGACTGCTTGTATTAGTACATGATATATTTAGCATGAGTAAAGGTTTAAGAATCAGGCCTACAAAGCAAATATCACTACCAGTTAAAACTATCCCTGCTAGTTTATCTGAGAAAATTATGTGCTGAACCCAAGTCACAATTTCTCCACAATTTCTATGTTCCATTCTGCATGGGACTCACTGCTGAGTTTGGGCCCTTGGATCCCAAGGTCTCTGCCTTAATCCACCCTTCTGTGTGGTAGATATATAAGATATATAGTATAGTATGTATGATAGATCTCTAACGTGAGAGTGTCATACCTTTTGAAAAATGAACAAGATCGCCTTTGTGACAGCACTGAGTGAAAACCACTTACAAAGAGAGCTTCCCAAATCTCATTACAAAGACATAAAGCAATCTGGGGACTGGAACAGTGGGCTTAAAAACATAAAACTTCTTTGAAACTAATTTACTAAGAAAAACAAAAGTAAAACAAGTTTGCTGCCAACTAACATTGTAGTCCTTGTCATTTATTATCACATGAACAAAGCTCTCAATGACTGACTCCTAGACCATTGCCAATTATTATGACAACATACAGTATAATCATATTATGTTTACAGTATAATACATGTGAGTATCCTATGCAGCTTGGCAGGACTTCAGTCACCGCCTTTATTATGCTTTAAAAATCCATTTATCAAAGTGAGTTTGGTGTATAACATGCTTCTCTAATTATATGCTGTACTGTATATAGAACAAGAACTAATACTGGAAGCGATTTCAGGCAAGCCTTTTACCATTTAGAGATTCCAATGAGAGTAAGGCAGCTGTGCTCATATGCACTGCAGAATTATCAGTCTATGTGATACATGCTCTCATTCTAAAGAACAGGCCTCATCTTGCTCCCTTTTGAAGTCAATTTCCATAGATTTATGTGGGAGGAAAATCAAGCCCAATATGATCAGATAACAACAAGGGCCTGATTTATAAAGGTGCTTTAGTCTCGCTTACATTTTGCATCTGCAAATTACTATGGGTATAAATTAGGTCATTTAAACATCTGCCTGATTTGTGGATACCATCAGATAGTGAGGTTTCTAAATGACATAATTTATATCTGCAAAATCACAAGTGTAGAAGGTAAGGCTGGATTGGAAAATGTGGCCCTAAAAGAGGCTCAGATTTTGAGCAAGCTAGTTACTAGGGCCCAGATCTACAAAGAGAATTAGGTGTTGCAATGCTCAGTGTCACAGCACTTAACATTTAGGTCTAGAAAATCACAGGAGCAATACTGTGATCCACAAAACCCGAGTTAGGTGCCTACACTCCCTATGCAATTCATGGGGAGAGACAAGCATTTTAAGTTCTATCCACAAAAGCCAGTACACTAGGTGGAGAGCCACCAAAGCGAGCCAAGGGAGATGCTGGCAACAGAGGTGCATCCTAAGCCCCACCCCTCTCACAGAGATAGGCACTTATGGCCAGGACTGCAAGGAGGTCCCTACCTTTGCTAGTGATCCACAACCAGGAACCCCTCTCCTGGAGTCAGGTCAGGTAGCTTAGGTGCCTAAGACATTTCTTGTGAGAATGAGTAAGGGCTTGGCTCACTCCACACAAAATGTCTGAAGGAGATGGAGGTGTCAACCTTATAACTTAGGTACCTAAGTACCTTTGTGGATCATGGCCTAGTAGATTCCCTTATCAGTTTATTCCTAAAATTGCTTACATTTGGAAATATATGCCCAGACTGGTAATTAACATGCAGCTTAGAACCATTCATCTTGGCCTTATCTAATTTAGAGAGGGAGAAGGATAGGAAAAGAAGATTCCATTCATTCTCAATATGTTAGCTTTGTTCTAAAGGGAAGAAAGAAGGGTTTCAAAACCTGAACACATGGGATAAAATACCAATTCCATTGTAATTAATGGCAAAACTTCCATTGACTTCAATGGAGCCAGGATTTCACCTATTCTTTCTAAGGCTGGGCTGCTGGTATTATAGAGCTCTTGAATATTGCTGGAACACTAGAGATAGAGTGCCTGATTCTGCTCTCCCTTACACCCATTTTACACTGATGTAACTCTACTGACTTCAGTGGGATTACTTATAATTTGCACCAGTGTTGATGAGAGCAGAATCTGGCTCAGAAACTCTAGTATAAATCAAAATAATATTTTGCATTTACATAAAGCATTTGATTAATGAATCACAAAACACACTGCAAAGGTTAAAGTATTATTATCCCCATTTTAGAGATGAGCACAGAGAAGGTTAGAGGACTTCTTATAATATGTAATAGATTAGTTGAGCCTGAGCACTGCTTGTGATGTTTTTTCATTTAAATCTGTAGAAGAGGGAGATTTCGATCCACAAAAGCCAAAGTAAAAAGATGCCATTTCCTACCTCTTTCCTGCCTGAATTCCTAATGACATGCAAGTGAGCATAGGGTTACATAGCCACCTTTTGCCATGAGCATCAGAGTGAATGGAGCATATTTGAATTTGAGTCCTGTGGTGAAAACTACTCTGTTTATAGTAGTTAATCATTTCCTGATGTATGCAGCTAATGGCAGCCATACACATCACATGGAGGCCTTCTCTATAATAGACTTCATTCTTAAAATTGTCCACGAGTGTTACCACTAATGGAAGTATTTATGTAGACAGACTGTTGGTGTTTTACCAACTGTGTTGCCTAGTTCTGCTCTGAGCAGGGTTAGATAACACAGTAGCTCAAGTGCCAGCACCTCCGGCAGCTGTCTATATGAACACTAGCACACGGGGAGCTGCACCAGTTGGAAACTTAGAAAAAGACTAGCACAGACACAGCCTGTGTAATACTATACAGCATAATTGGTCTACTTCCTATGAAAAGTGAACTGAACAAACATCACAAATGTAACACCACTGCCTTGCAAAGAGTGGCTGTTCCATCCTGCTGTTTCTAATTACTTGGTCATCACCCACTATCACCGTTATCAGGAGCATCAAGCCGACACTACTGGTACATTGTGACTCTGAAATGGTTTCACTTACACGGTTGCTCTCAACCCTACACTTCCAATGTTCAGCCCACAGTACCAACTTCCTCCCAGTCCTGCAATATGTGAGGTTGAGATGTAATCTCAGGGGCAGCAGGTGCTGTAGTTTTGTTCTGGGTTTGTACAGCATCTAGCACAATGTAGGCCTGATCCCTGGCTGGGGCTCTCAGGTGCAACTGCAATATAAATAAATAAATAAATAAATAAATAATAGAAATTTGAAATGATGAGAAAATGTGTGCATTACGCAAGAAGAGAGAACCATCTGATCATACTTCAGACAAGCTGACAGCATTCACTACTTTGGATATTTCATATGGTATCTATCATATGTAAATAATTAAAATGTCATTCCATTGCCTGCATTATACTCTAGCCTCTGTTTTTCCAGGTGTCAAACTTCGCATATTTGTCTTCTAGACATGTCCTTCTTCTCTGTTTTCTGTTCCACTGCTGTGGCAACTCTATAATTTATTTTCAGTGTGGGTTCTCACAAATACAGATACAAATGTTTATTGCCCTTAAACTTTACAAGAAATTGTATCAGAAATGTAGGCAAGCCAGCAGAAGGAGGAATGACAAAGCTCTGCTTCATCCTGGAAAGCAGCTCTGTGCAATTATGAGCTCATATTACCAGAACCAGAAATTCTACTGTCATTCTTCAGGCAAGATCAAATGTTTCACTGGCAGAAACCGAATCTCCTTCACTAACATCACAGATTGTTTATATTCCAGTCTGACTGTAAATGTACAGTATTTCTGAAGTCACACACTACAAATAGTAATGTTTAGTACTTACATAGCACTTGGCATCCTCAAAGTGCTGTGCAATGTTAACTTATTAATCCTCAGAACACCTCTGATAGACAGGTAGTTAGGAGACCTGCAGTCACAGAGTGAGTCAACTGGGATTAGAGCACAGCAGTGCCTGTTTCCCTGGTTTATGTGTGGTCCATTAAGCTCTGTTGCCTCCCTAGGAAGGTTTCCTAGCAAGTTCAAAGTTGCTGCTGACAGATATATCACAATTCATAGAATAGAAAGTTCTCCCTGCGGTGGGGAAAAGGAAACAGAAAAATTCAGACATGAAAGTGGGAAACCCAGGCTGACACTATTTTAGAAACTCAATGGTGGGCAGGTCAGGATGCAATTTGGAGGCAGAATACAATTGTGTAGGAAGAGGAAGAAATCACATTAAACTCTAATCAGAGAAGCACCAGGACATTATATGATTTAAACTAGGATTTGGCTGCAACTACAGGCTGCAGCTGTGCCAACACTGCACTAATGAATTTCTGTCTCTTTTCCACTATACCCGGGACAGCAAAAGCCTGGACCCTGAGAAATAAATCAGTCCATGGCAACATATTGTTTCTTTACAAAACTGTAAAAGTGGCAAAAGTTCACAGTACATTGGAGATCGTGTGATTGCTTAAGAAACTATTCTATACCCTAGAAGTAGCTGATATGCCAAGGGGGACAAAGGGTTGCCATGGTAAATTTGTGCCCTTAATATATGAGAGAGTATGTAGGCATACAAAACCTTGAGGATTTGTTAGCACGAAGGGTCTCCCGACCTTATCGTGTATTTGGTCACTTACATTCCTTTGTAGAACAGGTTAAAATTTTTCAAAAATTCAAAATTTTGACTTTTTTGTGAAAAATTGACACCATTTTTCAACTAGCTCTACTCTTCTGTTTTCATCTATTTGGAAAAATATTCAATTTTTAATGATATGCTGATCCAGGTGAAAAGAAACCACAAAATGGGCAGGTAACTGAGGCCCCCAAAGTATTAAATATGAACTTGTATTCCTTTAGAACATATTAAAAGTTGCTTTTCCATTTCTGGGAAATGTAGGGTGCAACCATCTTGTTTTTAATAAAATTTCTTTTTTTAAAAGTTTAGATATAATTTTTCTGAAATATTTTTATTCCTGAGGTGCTACTAGACTTAAGATTGCACTGTCCCTAGAGAACAGCAATACTGTGCACTTATACAATGCAGAACCTTTTATCAGAGGATTTCAACATGCTTTACCAAAGCTGGAGAAATTTTATCCCCATTTTGCAGTTGGGAAAACTGAGGCACATTAGCCCAAAGTCACATAGATCCAGATTCTGCCACCATTACTCATGTTTAGCTGTACCTTACTCCACAGGCTGCCCCACTGAAATGGGTGGCAAAATTTGGTCAACAGGGATTCAGTGACAGAGAAAGGAAGAGAACCGAGGTTCTGTGGCTCCTAGTCCCCTCTCGCTCACCCCTAGAATAATCTGCCTGTCATAAGAGATTATAGGAGGATTGACTCCTCCTCCAGGAAGCTCCCAAATCATGTATCCTGCTGCCCTATGTTTGCTTTATGGGACAACTACAACGAGTGTAATTTAATGTAATTTGTAGACTGCTCTGAGTTAGGTCAGGGCCATTTTGGCCCCAGTTGTCCCAGGATCAGCACAGCAGAAAGATGGCTTAAAGACAACTTCCCTCCCTGCTTTTCTCAGCTGTGCCAAGTTTGAAATTGACACAGCTGAGGATCTGGCCCCTTGCCCTCTGCAGACTAATCAGTCACTACCAGACATTAGGGCACATGCACAACAACCAGACTTTATACAGCCTACAGTTAGGCAACCTGATCCTCGTGCACACAGTACCGGGTTTACAATGGCACCATGGTGCCAGGCCCACACTGGGAAGGGGCCCATTACGGACGCATCTAACCCATACACATGACCGGGTCTGGCCCCTCACCCAGCCAGCAGGTCCCGCTCACCTGTAGGGGGCTCGCCACCCAGCAACTGGGCTCCGCCATGCAGGCTGGGCAGGGCTGCTGGCTGCAGGGCCAGTGGGCATGGCCGGGCTGGGAA
This sequence comes from Terrapene triunguis, assembly GCF_002925995.2. NCBI lineage: Eukaryota > Metazoa > Chordata > Testudines > Emydidae > Terrapene > Terrapene triunguis. The sequence continues at coordinate 762,287 of NW_020664471.1, read as the reverse complement.
GACTCTCGGGAGTCGTGTCCCAGGAATCTGTCCCGCTCCTCAGCGTAGCTCCATCTCTGAACGGTCTCTGCTGCCCACCACCTGTGAGGCCATGCCCACCTCCCCAGGGCCGAGCCGCCTGGGACTAGTGCAGAGGCCAGGCTGGTCTTGGCCAGTGTGTGTGTGGGCAGCGCAGGGGGCTCGGCTGGGCCCCGCCAGGCAAGTGGGTCCTGAGGAGCCCAGCCCAGGCAGGCCCCGCTCCTGCTCCAGCTTGGCTGATCATGTTTCTCCTGAGGGGCTGGAACGATCCTTGCCCCGGGACTGGCCCCGGCCATGCTGCTGGCTCAGCCTGTCAGACACGGTCACCTCCCAGCGGGACCAGTGAGTGCAGCCAGGGGGCAGGGCTCGGGGGAGTAGGTCTGTGGGGGGTCACTGGGCAGTAAGGGGTGTGTGTGGTTTGTGTGTTTTGGGGCACTGGGCATAGTGGGATCTGTATGGGGGGCACTGGGCAGGTCTGTGTAGCGTGTTGTGCAGTTATGATGGGGGGTTGGAGCACTGGGCAGTGGGGGGGGTCTGTGGTCAGGGGGGCACTGGGCGGGGGGTGTGGTATGGAGGTGGTGTGAAATTGTGATGGGAGGTTATGAGGGGTCTCAGTGGGACAATGCTGGGCATAGGGGTCTGTGGGGGGGGGCTCTGAGCAAGAGGGTGCTGGGATTAGGGGGCTCTGGGCGGGGGAACAGTGTGGCACAGCACATGGTGCAGGCCCACTCCTGCAGGGAAGGGGCATGCTGGCAGGCCAGGGCTCAGTGGGCCAGTATGCATCTGGTGGCTGTCAGTTTGTAAACAGTGCCCTTGTGCTGGGCTGGGTGGAGCAGGGCCACCTCTGCCACACCATGCCCCATTGGCCCTGGCCAGCCCCTCGCTCCAGAGACCAACCACCCCCGCCCCCAGTGCCATGCTCCATTGCCCCCATGGGGGCCCACAAGTATGTTTGGCACTGGGCCCACAATAGCTTAATCCAGTGCTGCACGCACAGGAGGTCAGATCCAATACACAGGCTACCTTAATTTGCTCTCTTTCAGAAACTACTGACTCTGAGATGGCAAATTTTTTCGCCTCCTTTTCCTAGTTTTCAGGGGGTTAATATTTTGAGTTTTAAATTAAAAAACACCAAACTCGTTACTACACCTCTACCCTGATATAACGCTGTCCTCGGGAACCAAAAAATCTTACTGCGTTATAGGTGAAACCGCGTTATATCAAACTTGCTTTGATCCACCGGAGTGTGCAGCCCCGCCCCCCCGGAGCACTGCTTTACCCCGTTATATTCGAATTCATGTTATATCGGGTCTCGTTATATCGGGGTAGAGGTGTATTGTCCTCCTGAATTTAAACTGATGTTACATTCCAAGGTTTGAGTAATGTTTTAAAATGGGTACTGTTTCTTTAAAGCTGACACATAATGAGAGCTCAGAGGCTTGTCCTGGATTGCAGACCATTTTACTTCTCATAAACATGCTATCATTAGCTACTTTCAGGAGAATGAGTTATACTGATTGATTCAAATCAAACTTGTGACCTGGTGGCAGTATTAGATGTTGGCTATAAAACCTCATCTTCTCATTAATCTTTCATTGGACAGCGTGATCCGAGAAGTCAGCAACAGTCACACCATGCTCCTTCTCTCTGGTGATGCCACTACAGAGGGCTCACTTATTGGATCAGAGCGATTATTACTACCCTTGCAATACAGATCCTGAGAGCCTTATCAAATTTCCTCTTACGTACCCACGCTTACAAAGAGTCATGTGTTGTTTCTTTGGTGAGGACATCACAGGATTACTATAAAATGCAGTAAACTGAGGTCATTTGTAATTAAACACATGATTCCTGATTCCAAGACGATGCATTTTCATTTTCATTTACAGCACACTGTAAATGTCTTACAGAAAGGCTAGCTACACGTAAATGATGGTGTTTTAACAATTCCAAGTTCCAGTTAAATCACAAATAAATGCCAAGTAAGATTTATTCAGGGGAGGATTAAGGCAGAATACTTGGTATGTGGATTGCAGGTATCTTGGTATAGTTGGAGGGGCCCACATGAACAAGTGCCTCTGTAAACAGCAGGCAATGCAACAAAGAACTGATTGCTGCCAGGACAGGACTTAGGAGGTGCATCACAAACTTTGGGTGGGCCTCCCTCATCAAATCTACATCATATCATGACATGACCTGGAGAAAAGTGAGAGGCAGCAGCTGGAAGCTGTGAGACTCTGACTTGGCCAGCATATACTGCACATATTGCCAGCTGTTCCCACATTCTTTTGGTGCAGGGGGAGGAAAGGCCAAAGTTTTGGTGGATCTGAGTCCAGTATATGCCTAACCCTCTCCTGAATCATTTTTAAACCACAGAAAGCTTTCTCCCTCTTTCAGGCTGGCCTGATGGCTTGTCATACAGCACCACCTGTCCTTGAGTAAACCTGAGTTTGAGGCTAAACTTGGGATTGCAATGGGTTGGGATGCTTTGTGGTGATAACTCCACAGGTCAATGGGAAGGGGCAGGTGCACTTGCTAGTGCATCTCCTAGACCAGAGGTGGGCAAACTACGGCCAGTGGGCCACATCCGGCCTGTGGGACCATCCTGCCCGGCCCCTGAGCTCTTGGCCGGGGAGGCTAGCCCCCGGCCCCTCCCCTGCTGTTCCCTCTCCCCCACAGCCACACCGCCACACGGGCAGCGCTCTGGGTGGCGGGGCTGCACGCTCCTGCAGGGCAGCGCGGCAGCGTGTCTGTCTCTGGCTGGGCGGCACGGTTGCCAGAGTGGCATGGTAAGGGGGCCGGGAGGCTAGATAAGGGGCAGGAGGTCCCAGGGGGCAGTCAGGGAACAGGGTGCAGAAGGCGGTTGGATGGGGCAGAGGTTCTGGGGAGGGGTGGTCAGGGGATGGGGAACGGGGGGAGGTTGGATAGGCGTGGGAGTCCCGGGGGGCCGGTCAGGGGGTGGGGGTGTGGATAGGGGTTGGGGCAGTCAGGGGACAGGGAGCAGGGGGGTTGGATGGGTCAGGTGTTCTGAGGGGGGCAGTCAGGGGGTGAGAAGTGGGAGGAGATTGGATACTGGGCGGGGGCCAGGCTGTTTGGGGAGGCACAGCCTTCCCTACCTGGCCCTCCATACACTTTTGCAACCCCAATGTGGCCCTTGGGCCAAAAAGTTTGCCCACCCCTGTCCTAGACCTAGATGGCAGTACAGGTTGAAGTAACAGCTAAAGAGAAGATTGCCATTTTGCTTGAATGCAGAGCTTGTGACACACAATAGTTTAAGATGAAGGCAGCAATTTGTAAGCAGGTAAAATCATGGTCCAGACAAACCTCGTTTTCATACAAGCTAAGCTGCTGATGTTGAAGCCTGGTTTCCCACCAAGGCTTCAACTCAACGAACTTAACACATACTGAAGTACAACTTGCCTTGTCTATACTAGGATTTAGAATGTGCTAGCTCACACATTCTAAGGGCATACTTTTAAATCTTACTCAAGACAAGTCCTTGGAAGACCCAGACATGTAGATCTGGAGCACTCTCAACCCTTAAATGAAGACTGTGTTGAACTTTTAACAAGAGTTTTTCTTCCTACTCTTTATAGGATGTTTGAATCAAATAGCTGCTAACAAAAGAAAAAAAATGCTTTAAAAAGTCTGAATTAAAATCACTTGCTTTCTCAATTAATCATATTTCACTTGCTTGGTATCTGTGATGTCATAATCTTGCTAGTTCTGCAGTCTTTCATAGACTCTTCTAGTTACAAGACATAGGCTCTTCAAAGTTTCTAGCAGACTCTTTACCTTTCTCCTTGAAAGGATAACCACATGGCACTCAGTTTATCTTCCTCAGAGAATAAAAGACAGAATTGACCAGAACTTGAATCGGTGACTTCAGGGATCCTATGAATTACATAACTGAGGTTTAGACCACTAAGCCATCCTCTCTGGCCACACACACCTATCATTATATACAATACCACAATATGATCACTAAAAGAGAGACTGCCATTAACTTTAGCTGCCATTTAAATAAAAGGCCTGGCAAAGCACAGAATTCTCTTTCAGCCATAAGGGAATTAAAAATTGCTCACCACAAAGTATATTCCTCCACTCATGTGGCTTTCAAGGGGTTCCTACTGAACAACCCAGTTTGAATCAGGATCCTAAATTCCGTTGAAAGTTAAACATTGCCATTGGGACATAGGGGAAGTGAAACATGGTGTTGACGCAAGGTAATTGCTCTATTATCTCATGCTGTGAGGTGATGAATGCCTTTCATTGCCCTGGAAATGACTGCTCCCAGTAGCATGACCCATGGCAATATCTTGCCACTGGTGCAAAAGCAATCAGTCAGACTAACCAGTTACCACCATGACTGTGACTGGAGGGGTGACCCAAGTTCACTTCAGCAGCATGAACCTTTCTCACATGGGAAAGGAGTCACATAGGACACTGTTTTTAGCACATGCCATAGAGAAGGCTGTCTCAGACAATGCTGTCAAACCTGCAGCTGCAGAGGGTCCTCAGATTACAAGTCTCCCCTTCATGGACAAGATTAAATGCTAGTATGATGTTCACTGCTCATACTCCAGCAGCACTTGGTGTGGAATCTGAGCTGCTCTATGAATAACAGAGCTTTGACATAACTTGAGCCTCCCTGGGGAATTGGGGGTCTCCTCATTTATCACAGCTTTGGTTGGGATAAATCATGAGTTCCAGTCTCCTCCCACTTAATAGGGAACCCTCTAGCCACTATTCCCTCAACTCCCTCCACCAAAACATGCATCAGATTTGGACACATTACTTCTTCCTCACTATTCCTAGGTGGCATGGCAGAGCAGTTTGGGCCAGGCCAACGAAAGCGGCATACTGAATCTTGGACCTTGCAACCAGCAAAAGGAGGTGGAGTCCCAAACAAATTATTCTGATTTGCTGGAAACAGCATTTCACAGCTAAATTTTATTAACAATTTTGGAGAAGTCAAACTATACTATCCTAAATTGTATGTTAGGATTTATCACTGCCCTTTATACTATTATATCTTACAAGATAAGAAGTTACTCACCTTGTGCAGTAACAATGGTTCTTCAAGATGTGTGTCCCTGTGGGTGCTCTACTTTAGGTGTCGGTGCGTCCCTGCGCTGGAGATCGGAGATTTTAGGTAGCAGTGCTCGGTCGGAGTGCGCATGAGCAGTAGATGTCTTGCGGTGCTGTTGGCACCTCTTGTAGTGTGCGCATGTCCTGACCCTTTCAGTTCCTTCTCTACCACAGAGCCTGATAGTAAAAACTCCAAAGTAGAGGGGAGGAGGGGAAGTAGTGGAGCATCCACAGGGACACACATCTCGAAGAACTATCATTACTACACAAGGTGAGTAACTTCCTCTTCTTCTTCGAGTAGTGTCCCTGTGGGTGCTCCATTTTAGGTGTCTGTAGAGAAGTGCCCCACTGTGGATGGTAGATGCTTCAGAGTTATATATGCAGTGGTCGAGAGCACGGTTAAGGCCAACTATGGTGTCTGACATAGCGCCTTAGGTGATGGCATAGTGTTTAGCAAAGGTGTGCTCTGATGCCTAGGTGGCAGTTCTACATATATCTATTAATGGGACATTATTTAGGAAGCCTATCGATGTAGCCATAGCCCATATAGAATGGGATCTGATGCCTGAGGGAAGCTCTTTGTTGTGTAGTTGGTAGCAGGTTTGGATACAGGTGGAGATCCATTTAGATGGTCTCTGGGTCAATGCACAACCCTTGGATCGTTCTGTTGTGGAGATAAACAGTCTTGGTGATTTGCAGAAGGGTTTGGTTCTGTCTAAATAGAACGCTATGGTTCGCCTGACATCTAGTGTGTGCAGGGCGACCTCTTGTGAATCCTTGTGTGGTTTAGGGTAAAACATGGGTAAGTGTGTAGTTTGGTTTACATGGAAAGATGTAGCTATTTTCGGCAAAAATTTCAGGTGTGGTCGTAGCATGATTTTGTCTTTAGTGAATAGGGTGTAGGGAGATTTGGCCATCAATGCCCTTATTTCACTGACCCTTCTGGCCGATGTGATGGCCACCAAAAACATGACCTTCATTAAAATATGTAGGAGAGAGCAGGTCGCTGATGGCTCAAAGCGTGGTCTGGTCAGGCATTTGAGTACATGAAACAAGTCCCATGGTGGTGTAGGTTGTCGAACTTCTGGATACATGTTCTGTATACCCACTAGGAAATGATTTGTGATTGGGTGAGCGAAGACTGATGTCCCCTCTACCTTACTGTGAAACGCCATACTGACCGCTAGATGTACGTTGACCGAGCTTATGATGGCTAAGCCCGATTCTTTCAGTTCTAGTATGTAGTCTAATATAGTCGGTAGAAGTGCCGTGACTGCATCTGTTTGTTTTTGTTCCACTTCTGGAGGTAAGTATTTCTAGTGGTAGATCGTCTGCTGTTTAGTAATACCTGTTTCACTCTTTCTGAACAGTCCAGTTCTCCATGTTGGAACCACGCAGGAGCCATGCTTTGAGGTGGAGCTTCTCTGGATTCAGATGGAGTGTTCGGCCCCTGTTCTATGACAGAAGATCCATCCGCAGAGGAAGTGTTTGTGGAGCACAGACTGCCAGGCGCGACAGGTAAGGGAACCAAGTCTGTCTGGGCCAGGTGGGGACAATCAGAATGATGTATGCTCTGTCAGCCTGTATCTTGTGAATGACTCGCAAGATTAGGGGTATCGGTGGGAATGCATACAGGAGTGATGTGTTCCACAATATGAGGAAGGCATCCCCTAGTGATTTGGGTGTTAGACCCACTCTGGAGCAGAAGAGTGGGCACTTCCTGTTTGTTGCTGATGCAAATAGATCTATTGATGGGTAGACCCATTTCTGGAATATCATTTTGAGGACACTGTCGTGTATTTCCCATTCGTGTTCCTCTGAGAAGTTCTACTTAGTGTGTCTGCTGTTGTGTTCTGGCACCCCAGTAGGTAAGATGCTGTGCTGTTGATGTTGTTGTGGATGCACCAATTCCATAATTTCAGGGCTTCTGTGCATAGAGAGTGAGAGCGAGCTCCTCCTTGTCGACTGATATAGAACATGCATGCAATGTTGTTGGTTAGTATGCAAATTTATTTGTTTGGTATGATTGGTAGGAAGTGACGGCATGCGTTGTGTACTGCTCGGAGCTCTAGGAGGTTGATGTGAATTTGAGTTTCCGTCACTGACCACTTGCCCTGTCTGGTGTGGTGGTCAAAATGAGCGCCCCAACCTATCAGGGATGCATTTGTCGTGATAATGAGTGATAGAGGGTCCTGTTGAAAGGGGAGCCCTGTGAAGACATTTGCTTGTTTTGTCCACCAGTGTAGTGATGTGATGGCCTTTGGGGGCAATGTGTCTCTTTTGGCTAGGCTGTGTTTGCTGGGCGTATAAACGGTACTCAGCCAACCCTGAAGACAGCGCATATGGAGTCTTATGTCCCTTACGACAAACGTCCTCACTGGGGAACTCCTCTTTCTCTGGGTGTTCCATTTCAGGGAGGTTGCATCTCACTTCCTTGAAGTTTTGGAAGGCTGAGCATTGCCCTTGTCAGAAGTTTTACTGCTCTGTGACTCAGTTGATGTTTTTTCCTGAGATGGTTGGAGGGACTTTTCCATCAAAATCATTTTAAGGTGGCAATCTCTGTCTCGCCATGCCCTCACCTTTATATTGCAACAGTGAGCACATTTTTGGGGGATATGAGTTTCCCCCAAGCAAATGACACAAGATGTGTGGCCGTCAGAGACCAGCATTGTGTCATGGCAAGAGTCGCACCTCTTAAAACCAGGTGAACCTGGCATTGTGTCCATTATTTTTTCCCCAACTAGGAAGGGAGATGAAAAGAAAATATATAGAAATTGGTTAAAAGAAACTCTATTTCTACCGCTAAGCGAAGAAACTAAAACCAAAATGAAAAAAGAGGGTTTTTTTGGGGGGAGGGGGGTTAAATAACTGGCTAAGTAAAGTCTAATTAAACTAGCTAAGAGCTAATACGTAAACTGTTTTCTTTTCTAGAGGCAGCACTACCACTGAGCTCCGTCTGCAGCCGAGGACAGTTGAGAAGGAACTGAAAGGGTTGGGTCATGCACATGCTACAAGAGGTGCCAACGGCACCATGAGACATTTACTGCGTACGCGCACCCCGACCGAGCACTGCTACCTAAAATCTCTGATCTCCGGCGCAGGGACTCACCGACACCTAAAGTCGAGCACCTACAGGGACACTACTTGAAGAAGAATCATTAAGTTCCTAAAATCTAGCACATATAAGATGAAGTCAAAGGAAGAAATGAGTTGACTTGCTATACAGTTCTAGACTTCGCATTTGTAAAATCAAGCCAACCCTAATGTCCTTCTTTTAGGATGAAGAAGTCTCTTGGGACTTGGTTCTAATGTGTGCATATGTGCATATCTGCAGAAATGGATTCCTCAAGCTGCCCAGAGGTGGATGCAGATTGGAATCCAGCATTAGTATGGTAAATATACATCCCTGCTATCACTTGACCAGCTGAAGTGAACAAGAGTTAATATCCCTATATACACAATAGTGTGAGGGAAAACATTTGACTGGAGAATGCAGTAGGTAGAGACCCAAACAAGGAATGTAGAGACAGAGAAGATGTTATAATTATCACAAACTCCCACTGCTTCACCTCCACACTCTGCTGCTCTCTGGCACCATCAAATTGGTTCCTCTTTGATAAGAGACCTTTGAAGAAACAGTTATGTCTTACATGACAAACTTGGCAGCATTAATGTGTCATTCATCTGTAGAATATCAGAAACAAGTGAGAAAGGGAGGGAATGTTTTATCACCTGCAAGGCAATATGAAATGAAACAAGTTACAGTCATATGTTGGCACCCTAACAACCAAGTGTTCATATGTTAATAGATGCACTGGAATCCAAAAGTTTATTTTATCATTATTTTTAAAAACATGCCTTTGGCATAGTCTCCTGGTCCATTTATATTACAAAATTAAACAGAATTTAACACTCTGGTGCTAACAGCAGGCTGCAATAAACACACCCACACACATTGTAAAAATGTAGGGAAAACAGTAACATCTCAGCCTGTTACCTAAGCAATTCTAAACAAAACACCCATCACAGCTAATCTGCCTCAGGCAAAAGCCTGAGCCAACAGATGGATTTCCTCAGTAACCCTCCTGTGTCTTGGCAGAATTTGGTGAAAATAATACTTGTAGTAATGTTTATTCAATACATAACATAATGAAACTCACACGTATGTAGTTACTTTCACCCCAAAACAATTTACTAACAAACTATCCTCAGACTATCCTAAAAACTATCCTAAAAACTGTGGACACTGGGGTTAATAGCTGTGCTCTTGTGAAAAGGACCTTTAATTAATATACAGAGTATGCTTCACTTTTATATCTCATCCATAAGACAGCACCTCCTATAGCAGTGTTACATTACACCATGCTAGAGGGAAGATTGCCACCTACTTAACTATTAATACTAGTTCCTAGAGCAAAGAGATGTTCAGTGAATGTCTTTCATCCACATACTAACCCAACCTAATGCCCCTTACCTCGTGATATTTGATAGGATCAAAGCACAAGGTGGCATGGAAGTAGGTATGAAGTGAGTGAGCTAGTTCATTATAAACATAGTGATTGAAATCAGAGCATTTAATAATATTGACTGTGTCTGTGTTGTCACATATTTTTTAATTCCTGCAGACCTATCTCACAAGGAATGATTGTGCTGTCAATTTACTCACATTTTCGATCAATAATTTCTATTAGTGTCATGTATTGAACAGAAACTGATCATATACAATAGTATACAACGTTGTGGCATACGGAAACAGAAAGGAATTATATAACACCTTGACTGAAACCAGTGATTTTACCATCATTTTATCAGTAAACCAATGCTTGAGATGTGGGTGTTATGGGAAGGGGGAACTATTTTCCTTTTGGAAGACAGGAGTAGTATGGTGGTACTTTCCAATTTACACAGCTCTGTAATTCCCTGACCAGAGCGTTAGAGGTTATATTCATTTATAACAGTCATCATCATGATCAAACAGAGCCTGCTCTCTAACAGGCCTAAGGGCTCTTCTCCTCTTCACAGCAAATACTTTGGTGGAGTTAAACCCTGTTTATGGGAAGAGTGTAAATTAGAACCAAGCTGCATCATGTTACAAAACTGCATTTCTGGAATAGTTCCTTGGTTTTGGTTCATGTGAAGCAGCTCACATTGCTCCTCAAAGCTGGAAACAGCTTGCACAACAAGATCTTTAGGAATCAGACAAACAATAGTCATAAACTAGAAGGTTGTACACTTCATTGCTTCTATAGGCCAAGCTCACCGCACACACCAGGGGTTCCTGGCTGGCTGGAAGCCTGCCTTGTTTCCAGCAAAAAAAATGTCAAAAGCAACCCGTTCCCATAGAATGTTTCAATTTAGACAAATCAGCATTTTCTGATAGAAAAATATTGTTGGAAAATTTCCAATGGGCTGTACTCCTAACCCTGTGTGCCCCCCTTTCTGCCCTCCTCCACACCAATTTGGGCTGTCTCCCTCTCCCTCATCTTTCCCTGACAAAGGCTCTGTGTGTCCCTCATTTTCCCCCCATCTCAGCACCCAGAAGCTCCCTAATGGGATTGAGATATGAGGTAAATCTGCCAATTACCTGATTTTAGTGGAAATCAGGCTTTTCCTATTTTCCAACTGTCACCAAAATCTAGGGTTCTTCTCATTCATACTCAGAACATTCCCTGAAATTTTGGAATTGATTGGATGCAGCTTTCAACAGTTATTGCGTCAGAAACAGGAAATGCCGTTGAGTGTTCAGTGCCTCATTTCACAGCCAATTAACATTTATATTCATAGATTCCAAAGCCAGAAGAAACCATTGTGATCATTTAGTTTGACCTTCTGTATAACACAGGAACATAAAGGCACAAGACCAATCCAGGGCTTTGAGATTCTCTAGAGTTAATAATTAGGCTGATTAAATGCCCTGAGGATGAAATGCATCCAGCGGCCCTGCAGCAGGCCTTGCAAACCATAGAAATCTTGTGGTATTTGTGTGTAATGGCAGCCAGAGTAGTTGTGCTGGGACAATCTCCTCACCCCTTTTCTTTGCGAAGGTGACACAGCCAAGTGTCAGATACCACCGATTTGGCTGACTTAATGTACCCTCTCTACTCCCCTCCCATACATCATTTGAAATATTATTATGTCTGCTTTAAGATGGAGCTTGTCAAGTGGTGCCATTACCATAGAAATGGGGATAAACAATGACACCATCAATACATTAAAATGACCACCTTGAAATATTTTCATTTGTTTCTCTAAGTTTAATGACTCTATGTATTATTTCAAGACATAAAATTGGATTTCTTTATGAGCTCAAAGAATCACAATAAGAATCTAAAAGGTAAAACAAAATCTAATAATAAGTTTGTACAGGTATTGAAATGTAATAGCACCGGTGACATTTCTGGTCAACATCATTATATCATTTTGTTCGTCATTATGATCCTGTCGAGAGTGTGTGGGTTACCATAGTCTTTACTGCCTTGACATGTACACAGTTCTGTGAGGGGAAGATTGTTCTAACTACACATACAGTGACCCTTCCTGGTACAGGCACAAATAAGGTCTTGTACACATTCAGATGCCATAGAAACCTTAAAAATACAGAAAGTAGTTCATCATCCATATTTTTCCACACATACTGCAATGGTGATCCAATATCTGGTTTATCTATGTGCAAAGACATCCAAATCTTTGTTGCCAAGACGCTCTTTTGACACGCTCTTCAAAACTGTCCTCACATAGTGGGAGTTTGGCCAGTGACTTGTTCTTTACGATGGCTAGATTGAAGCACAAGCAATGCAGGTCGCTTGGGTATCCTTTTCTTTCTTGCTCTGGTCATTACAGCACTGCAACCAACTTCCTTGTTGCAGAAATTGTGGTTTGTCTGTCACACAATCTCAATTTGGCAAGTTCTCTGAAGCAGTAAGCTCCCTTTGTTTTGACAACATTAAGCGCAATTTTTTCCCCAATACCAACTAGGGATGACACTGAGTCACATTGGTTAATGCGTGCACAACAGCAAGTATGTTGCAGAAGTCAGGAATGATTCCATCAAAAATTGAATTCACAGATATGAAGTGATGCTTGTCAGTTGTGCTGGTAATGGTGCCTGTTTCAATCCACATGTCACACTGCTCTACAGCCAAAATGCTCCTGAAATAAATGTAGTAAAACTTTACTAATTCTGGGTCCCTGAGAACGAAAATGATGCTTAAAATTGTTGATTGGCTCTAGTTTTC
>NW_020664471.1:735996-749543 GCF_002925995.2 Terrapene triunguis | reverse complement strand
TATTTCAGACCAAAGGACTGAAGCAACATTCTACAAAACCTCTTGTTCATTTGAAAGCTATTCATCAGGCGTACTTGCCAGAAGAACATCCATAAAATACTTGGATGACTTAAGCTTCTGCTTCAGATTACTAGCATCTTGGATAGCATCGGCTAATGTTGTTGCGCTGCATAGAACGTTGGTAGACTTGCCTTGTCCATGCTGTGCATGAAATGAAATTGCGGAACCATAGTGTTTTTCTAATCTTGCCTGTAATTTGCTCTTGGAATAGCTTCCTGTTTCTACATCTGAGGACTTTATGTCTTTGTAGCAGCGTGGACAGAATAAAAGACTTCTTCTTGTACATAAGATCATTGGCTATCTCTTCAACCAGCTAATAAAATGCAATGTCCTAAGGTGACTATATTGTTGCAGTGTAACTAGATGGTTTTGCTTTAAAATTTGTTTTACTCAAGTATGAAGAAAGTTACATGGAGTGATAAACCTCATCCTTAGCAATCAAGTCTTCCACAGATATTCTGTACAACATGTCATCACCTCCTCTTTGAAGTGCTGCCTCCCTTAGACTGGTTACTCTCTCAAATGTTTCTATTTTATGAAGTTTCTTCACTTTCTTGTGTTTTTGTCTCACACGAACAATGCAACAGGACCATTTGCTGGAGTATGTGCTTGCTCTGGTAGCTACAGAAGCAGGTGAACATGATGCTCTCTGATCAGAGTCTGTTTTCTTTCCTGGATTCAAAACAACTCTGACATGCCCAATTTGACTTGCTTGTGTATTTCTGAAAGCAACTCCTGTGCTACAGAAGTGGTGGCACATCATCTAAACTAGAAAACTCATCTAGTAACTGCCAGTACAATTCATCTCTGCTGGCTTCTACAGTCAGCACCACAGAATTCTGTCCAGCATCAGTGGCTTTTGATAGTTTTGCATTCTTTTTTATTTTCTTGACAAATAACACATTTCTCAAAATTTGTAGAGTCTTTTTCTTTTTGATGTAAGCTTTAAAGGGCTTGTATCCTCCATGTTTTCATATACCATAACTTCCACATAGAGGTAAAATTCTGAAAGTATATCATTAGCATAACCACCACCACTACCATCATTTTTCATTTTGTACAAATATCCAGACTAGGGCTAAATTAGATCTATATGTTAGTATCAAAATTGCCATTTTTGTTTAGTGAGCACTTTGATTGAAGCCCAATTTAAGTTGTGTATTGTCATCGCTAACACTAATACTGACCTGCGCATAAGTGTCACTGAATTAAAAAGCTAGTTTCTAGAATATTTCAAATCTAGTACTACATGCATTTACAAATTAAAACCTTTTATCAGGAAGACTAGATGCTATGTTGTATATACAAAAGCTTACAAATGGAGAAGCATTACATAAGGAATTCACATACATTTATATCTATAGTCAATATGTCAATAATGTGCCATCGCTGGTAATTAGTATCAATGGTCAATGTGGGTCTGGCTGGAGAATCTTGCCCGCATGCTCGGGGTTCTGCTGATCCCCATATTTGGGGTCGGGAAGGAATTTTCCTCCAGGATAGATTGGCAGAGGCCCTGGAGGTTTTTCGCCTTCCTCCGCAGCATGGGGCAGGGGTCGCTGGCTGGAGGATTCTCTGCGACTTGAAGTCTTTAAATCATGATTTGGGGACTTCAACAGCTGAGTCAAGGGAGAGAACTATTCCAGGAGTGGGTGGGTCAGATTTTGTGGCCTGCATCATGCGGGAGGTCAGACTAGATGATCACAATGGTCCCTTCTGACCTTAAAGTCTATGAGTCTATCCGCCATGCAGTACACAACAATGGGCATGCAATCTACTGCTATTGGTGCACAACCTTCAGTGTGAGATTGATCTGGTCAACAAATTTCAATTAAAAATATAGACTATTATTATAATTGCTTGTGTGATACTTTGACAATTAAGAACATGCAATTTGAAAACATTTCATGTGAGTATACTGCGAAATGTTGATATTCACCATTTTTGCCCCATTCTAAAGTTTCATAATTTCTGGAAAAAAGCTACTTGCTCATGCAAACCTAATAAAAATCTTGTAATACACTGTCATTTGGTGGCTTTGACCAATAAACACCACATTAAGATGTGGAAATTAACTTAAACAGTAAAAACTGTAGTCATAGTCATGTTTCTAGAGCTGTGCAAAAAATGACACTTTCTCATTTTGGGAACAATTATTTTACCTCGCCTACAGGCTTACGGCACCACTTGACAGCTCCACATCATACCTCAACTAAATGTACACAAAATAAGCTTTCAAATGATATATGATATGGGTGTGTATAGGGTGGGAACATTAAACTCCAAAAATATGGCCTTTTTTAAAGAATTCCCACATGCCTAGCAAGGTAAATAGGCAAGGGAATGAGGGAATGCTGGACGTGAATCAGGGAAAAGCCTCCTGAATCTATGCTCAGACAGTGACCAGGAATCCTTGCATGAAGGGCATTATGGAACTGTCCTCAGGTTGAGGGATGGATTTAGACTCCACCAGCCTTTACATTTGGCACCCAAATAAAGCTTAATTACTTGGCTTTATGCAGGTTTCTGGAATTCTACCCCCGTAGACCTTGAGCCGGCAAATCCTTATGCAGCAGGGAGCACAATCTTGTTCTCAACCTCCTTTCACATATAATTACTTATTCTCAAAGGTTCAAAATAAAAAAGAGGCAGGGAAGGGGTAGAGAATGTACCTGTCTGTGGAGATGAGTTTAAGTGCACTTCTCATCAACCTATTGAGGCACCTAGCTACAAGCACTCTGCTTCTAGCAGGAGTAACTAGATGACCATGCAGCAGCACTCTCAACAGTGCAGGATCTGTACTCCCTGCCCTATTTATCACTTTTTATCTTGCACATATACAAGCAACATTCTGTATAGGTGTAGTGCAGGATCGAGCCCTTAGATTCTGATCCAGCAAAGCATTTAAGTATGAGTAGTCCCACTGAAATCAGTGAATAAATGTGATACAGCATTTAGTGAAGAAAAGACACTGCATGAGAATTCTAGTAAATGTTTATACAGCATATTTATAAAGTGGGAAAAACTACAGTATTAATAGATGATAAAATATATATACATACTGTACACGTGAAGATATATATTAGGATTGTTTATTTTAAAGCATACAGTATAATTTATAGTGATAGGAAATATTCTGAATAAATGTATAAAATCGGCTATACATTCTATTGCAGAAATACAAATCTCTGCTATGTGAAAACAGCAGATTCACTTCACAAAGGTTTGTGCATGTTTTTTTGACTCATCAAAAAGGGTTCATAACCCCCAACTTTCAATTTAGGGCTCAAGCAAACTCAAAATTTCTCCTGGTTTTGTGGCAAAGCCATTCCATTTCATGAATTTTGTATAAGTTCAACATCAGAGACTGACAATCAGGTTTCCAGACACCTCAAGGGGAGAACAGAGTTTCTGAACCCCAAAGAATAAGCAATTGAATCAACTAGTTGTGTAAAATGTTATTGTGTATAAATATATGTCAAGCAAGGTCTTTATGAAAGCTTGTAATGTTCTGGACTTAGAAGATACGTATACAGGTTATGGTTATGAATATATGCATGTGTAGAATATTGTAATTGTAACTATGGTGCAACTCCAGCATCACTTCACAGCAGTGAGGGGAAGCAATCAGACAGGAAATAAAAAACAACAAAATGCAAAAAATAAATAAATAAAAACCCAGTCTTGGAAAACTTAAGGAAGGAGGACGTTTCCCCTGCTCAGTGTAACCATTAATTACCATAGTCTGAAAGAAAGAAAAATAAATAAAACCTACAAATCCTGCTAAAAGGAAAGAGGATTTGAATGAAGGCTTATCCAGAAACCGAGCGCCAGCATCTAAGTGGGGTGCTCAGAAACACTGGATCGATCCCCTCTATGACAGAGGGCATACTAGGAAACTGTTCAGAGGCAACAGGAAATTTGTATTAGAAAATGAAATTTACCTAATATAGACGCGAAAAGCCTGAGTTTGCACCTTTATGTTTATTTTCTGCATAACTTTTATTGTTTGCTTTTCCTTACTGTTTCATCTCTGAAACTATGATTTTTCTATTAAATAATTTTTTTATTTTAATCCCAAGCAGGTCTCTATTGTGCAAACTGTGTGGAGTGTGTGTGCCAAAGTGAACTGATAACTGGGGCCAGGTTTCACCCCTTCAGAGGTGACAAACCAGAAGGGAAAAGTCCAAGTGTCTGGTAGTTAAGTACCTGGGGAGATGGATTTGGGGGAACTTGGGACCAGAACAGGTTGTTGAGATCATCCTGCAAGGAGTAACTAGGCTAGGGGAAGCCAGGTCTGAGACCTCTATGCTTGTAGGCTGGCTACTGGTGTCAGAGTTCTGAGCCATAATGGAATAGCATTAGCACACCCAAAGTTAGAAGGCAGGCAGTGACAGAACCCATTGTGGTCTGGTAATACCCAGAACATCACAGGGACTGTCTCTTACATGTATGTACAGTCCCTAGCACTAGTCCCCTTCCTGACTGAGACCTCTAGGAATAACAAATAAAGAAAAATAATCGTAATATATTTTTAAAAAATAAATTGACTCATGAGCCTCATTTGAGTTTAATGTCTGTAACAAAACTTAAAACCAAGTTTCTTTTGTGTGGTTTTGGGTTTTGCCAAGAACTTCTGACATAGCACATTTCCCTACTATGCAGTTGTTTCAAATCACAGATTTGAGGAATGCAAATATATTCTCAATAACTGATTAAATCTGCGATATACTGTACTTCATGGAATTTCTCTGAAAGTAAAATTCACTTATGCAAGAGATTAATAACCAATTTCATGGCAATATGTAAGCAATTCACACATACCTCCTATGTAATCAACAATGTACTTTCCAAGGTTTGTTGAATATACATTCTCTGGGGATTAAGAATTACTTACCACAGTGAGTCACACAAAATCCCAAAACTTGGTTTCCTTCCAAATAGTCTTACTAGCACACAAGGTTGAAAATTAAAGATTCATAATAAACGCCCTTGTTGTTTTTGTGACATGCTATTCAGCATTCATAATCAGCTGTAACAAGATGTCAGTTACATATGCCAATTAGGGGCAAATGGCACTGAGGGGAAATTTCCAGTTAAATATGTTACCTCACTGTTAAGAAATAACTCGTTCTAATTTTAGTAATTGTCCTCGATTTCAGACTCAAATGTTTTCATGTATGATTGTCTTTTGATGAAAATGTCATACAGGTCAAACTGAAGACGGTTTACAATAAAAAATAATTCATTTTGTCAATATTTAATTATAACCACAAATAATACAAAATAACCAAATACCATCAGTCATTGACATTTCAAAGTATTTATCTTTTAAAGTTGATATTTTGGTGAGGTTTTTTGCATATACACATGTACATTTTTAACCTCAAAACAGTGTGCTAAGTGCTTACGTCATTGCATGATATTATATTGTATTATATCAGAAATTACATGTGATCTTGTAATTAAAGATTGTATGATAATAATTAATATTTATGCACATCGAAAATATGGGATTAGAATGGAAACTGTATGTGAATTTAACTACGAAGACATTGCTGCCATTGCTACATGCAATACAAAGGGCCTGATCCTGAAGTGACCCTGCATGCAGAACTCCCATTGATCTTCCACTGTCACATGGAGAGGCCCATAATGAAAATATATAAAGAGTAAAACTATGCTAACCTCACTTTGCTAATCCACAAACCAATTAATTCTCACACAAAATTTGGTGGGATTCACTCAACTTCCCGGCAAAGATTTAAGACCAGAGTGTGAGGCCTTATGTCAGTGGGGGCCCTATCTACACTAAATGAATAACTGTGGTTCCATCAAGTTATCTAGAATTGTTCTAATATTGTATTACAGTATGAATGAACAATAAGTTTATAGAATTGTTTTAAGAAATTGGGTTACATCCTAAATTAATGACAATCAAACAGAATAGAATATGTTACTTTAAATTGGTTCCCCATTAGCCTTTCTGTCCAGTAGTTACGGGATTTCCTGAGTAAGTGGTTTGTACTTTTTATAAACCTCAGTCAACTTTTTTTAATCCACTGATAATATTCAGTCCAAGGAGGCTCAGACCACATAGCATTTGAGCAATATATATTTATTTGCTATGATTAAAAAAAAGGAAGTTGTAATGTTCTTGCCTATCCTACATGTTGAGAACAGTGAACGTGTTTCAGTCTCAACACTAAATGTCCTGGCTTTTTAGATTTAAGTCAGGCCCTGAAGACTGTTTCAGTATAGCCCATTTCGGTTGGATATTTTGTAATCTCGAAGCCAATATTTATAGCTATCTGACTAAATCCATCTGCATAGAAAAAATCCTGCAATCCAATATATGCAGCAATATATGCATTAACTAGTAATTGAAAACTGCCACAATTAGACACCATTAAGTTACATTTAAAATTATTTTAAAACCATTTTTGCACTGTTGTTTAGAACTCTTTAAAAGCTTGAACTGAAATTGACTTACTGATGTTTTTTACCTGTAAGACATGTTCACACTACTGTGTGTTACATTTTTCCATACATAAAGAGCAACTATATATTTTTAGTCAGTATGGCTGAATGGCTTTTATTTTATAGATCAAAGGAAACAACAAAACAAGAATGAAAAGAAATAAAGTTTCCATGGGCTATAGTTTCACTAGGAAGAAAGGTGTGTTCTTAACTAATTTGAGTTAAAATCCTAAGGAAGACAAGACAAATTTGTAGTTTTCACACAAGTTAGTAGGTCAAGTTAAAGATTACGAGGGAGCCTAGTCTTTAATTTGACCTACCTATTTCAGCCAAAACTATAAACTACCTTGTCTTCATTAAGATTTTACCCTGAGTTAGTTCATGGGAGTCAACTAACTTAAGAAGACAACTTTACTTCCTAGTAAAGACAAGGCCCATGAGGGAAAACAGTGTGCGTCCTCTATAACATGTTAGATCAAGTCTTGCCTCAAAAAATGGCTGCTGTTCCTGCTCACAGGCAGATACCTCAGGGTATGTCTACACTTACCGGGGATTGACATAGTGAAAACCCGCTAAATCGACTGCAGATGGCTCTCCCGTCAACTCCGGTACTCCACCGGAACGAGAAGCGTAAGGTAAGTCAACAGGAGAATTTCTCCCGTCAACCCAGCGCGGTGTAGACACCGCAGTAAGTTAACCTAAGCTACGTCGACTCCAGCTACGTTATGCCATTAGACATTAAAAGATATAAAGTTTTGTTTTCCATGAAAAGTTAACCTGAGTTATAACTCAAGTCCTGTTCATGCACAAAAAACCCCTCACTCAAGTGTGGTGCTGCTTTTAACTTGAGTTGGCTGGCCATCACCGGGTATAGGCTAACACCTGAGTTCACACAACCCATCAGCCGCTAACATAACCACTCTGCAATGTGGACGCAGGTTTGCTCCACTCAAGTGCAGTGCCTTCCCACACTTGTCCCATATGCCCAGAAAGGTCAGACAAATTCTTCCACAATTCATCAGGAAAGAATTCATAGAGCAGCTCAACTTACTTCATCACAACACACCATAAGATGTGCCCCCGGAAGTGCTGAGTGCCACACACCAGTGAGTGCAGCACCAGTATGAACATAGCAGTCCAAATGTTATTTCACAGAGTGGCTCCTCTCACTTGAATGAGGCCAGCTCAAGAGAAGTAACTCAAGTGTAGATAACTCAAGTTTACACAGTAATGAAGACATATCCATAGTCCGCAGAAAACAAATTCACAACAACCACATAGATCACAATTTGTTAATGTACAGTTGCTCATGATAATTGCAGGGCTGTCAACACCAAACCAGATTCATGCCTGCCCCGGTGATAGGGCTGGTACAAGGACCTAGGAGATGTGGTTTGCACCTCCTCTATTCAGGAGCTGTCAGGGTCCAACGTGGTTCCCAGCACAGGTTACAGAAGCTATGAGAACTGCCCTAACTTGTACCCTAGCTGCAATGGTCCCTATGGATCACTGCAGGGGTACAGAACAGCTGGAGCATAAAGCATTCTGGTTACTCTTCCTCTCTCCTCCAGAATGTCTCCTGTGTTGAGGCCTCTTGTGGAACCTGGGAGTGGGAAGGAAGTATTCAGAGCTACCTGTTTCCCCGAAAATAAGACAGTGTCTTATATTAATTTTTGCTCCCAAAGATGCGCTAGGTCTTATTTTCAGGGGAGGTCTTATTTTTCCTGGAGCTTCGGGGCCTTATATTCTGGGGTGGCCTTATTATTGGGGAGGTCTTATTTTCGGGGGGATGCCTTATATTACAGCGAGAGGCAAAACTGGAAGTAGGTCTTATTTTCGGGGGATGTCTTACTTTCAGGGAAACACGGTAGCTATGGCTGTCCTGCAGCTCAGGCAAAGGACCTCTTGCTCCAGGTTTATTTCTGGAAGGGAGGTGAGGGAAGGAATCTTATGGCCCTTCTGAAGCTCTCTTGCACCAACATAGCTAGTGAATTCCTCCCACTGTGCTGGCTTATCTTTATACAGAAAAACAGGCAGACAAAAATTGACCCTAAATCTAAAATTACTACATTTTTTCTCCATTATGGATATCACAATTTTCTTTCTTCTTATTGGCTGAAAGAGAGACCCAGAAGAACAGTACAGATATATGAAACATTTACAAGGAACTCTCTCCTTCCTGGAACTTTAAACAGTTGCCATTAATGTGTTTAGATTTCAGAGATTAAAACATTCCAAGTCTTACTATACCCATATTAATAGATTCTTAGGAATAAGTAATATGAAACCATGGACAACAGACACTAAAGGGAAAGGGCCTCTACGATCTATGTCCAGGGGCGGCAGGTTTGTAGAAATTTTGGTGGTGCCCAGAACGGCCAGAGCCTGCCCCCCGAAACTCCACCCCCCACCTGCCTATGGCTCTGGGAGGGAGTTTGACGGGGGGGGGAGGAAGTCTGGGGTGCATGCCCTGGGCTGAGGCAGGGGATTGGGATGCAGGAGGGGTGCAGGCTTTGGGAGGGAGTTTGGGTGCAGAAGGGATGAGAGGTTGGGTTCTGGGAGGGAGTTTGGGGGTAGGAGGGGGTATGGGAAGCGGGAGGGGGCGCAGACTCTGGGAGGGAGTTTGGGGGCAGGAGGGGGTGTGTGGGAAAGGGGTGGGGGTACAGGCTCTGGGAGGGAGAATGGGGGCAGGAGGGGGTGCAGAGGGAAGGGGGTGCAATCTCTGGGAGGGAGTTGGGGGTGGGAGGGGTGTGTGGGAAAGGGGTGGGGGTGCAGGCTCTGGGAGGGGGTGGGAGGGTGCGGCACTTACCTGGGGCTCCTAGACAGGGCGGGCCAGGGGGCCTCCGCATGCTGCTACCCCTAGGCACTGCCCCCGCAGCTTCCTATTGGCCGCAGGGGTGCTTGGGGCGGGAGCAGCGCGCATGGACACAGAACCAACCCACCCGGCCCTGGGGCCGCAGGGAGGGGCCAGCAGCCACACGGAGCGAGCAGGCAGAAGCCGCTCAACTCCGCTGCGCTGCTGGTGGTGGGTGTGGGTCTCCAGGCCGTTTTAAATCGCCCGGGGACACGCAGGGTGGGGGAGAGTGCCCGGGGGCGGCAGGCGGGGCTGAGGGAGAGACCCGACCTCAAACAGTGCTGGAGCCGGGCCCTGGGCCAGGAATATTCCTGGTGCCCAGGCACCACGAGCCCCATAGAACTCGCCGCCTATGTCTATGTCTATATATTTCTTCTTCTAGCCCAAGGCAGCATCCGTACTAATTGCTGATAACAGACAATAATATAACTACCACTGACTGAATCGAATTCTGGCTACCCACAAAAATATCCCCAAATGGGTGCACATATATGCTGCAAAAGCAATATTATTAATCCTATCAGAAATGGCCCTCTGCACAGACATCCTCATGTAGATCATTCTCAATAGGAACACTAATAATCTTCATCCAGGGTGAGATGGAGTGCACATGGGGGGCACTGTCAGTACAGGGGGGTGCACACTAATGTAGAGAAAATCTCCAAATCCTTCCAACACCCCTCTGTGGAGCTTGCTATGGAAGGCTCATAGACTCATAGACTCATAGACTTTAAGGTCAGAAGGGATCATTATGATCATCTAGTCTGACCTCCCACATGATGCAGGCCACAAAAGCTGACCCACCCACTCTTGGAATAATTCTCTCTCTTGACTCAGCTGTTGAAGTCCCCAAATCATGATTTAAAGACTTCAAGTCGCAGAGAATCCTCCAGCAAGCGACCCCTGCCCCATGCTGCGGAGGAAGGCGAAAAACCTCCAGGGCCTCTGCCAATCTACCCTGGAGGAAAATTCCTTCCCGACCCCAAATATGGCGATCAGCTGAACCCCGAGCATGTGAGCAAGATTCTCCAGCCAGACCCTCCGGAAAAAAGTTCTCTGTAGTAACTTTTAATATCCCATCATTGACCATTGTTACTAATTACCAGCGATGGCACGTTATTGACCTATTGACTAAAATCACGTTATCCCATCAAACCATCCCCTCCATAAACTTATCAAGCTTAATCTTAAAGCCAGAGAGGTCTTTCGCCCCCACTGTTTCCCTTGGAAGGCTGTTCCAGAACTTCACCCCTCTGATGGTTAGAAACCTTCGTCTAATTTCAAGCCTAAACTTCCCGACGGCCAGTTTATATCCATTTGTTCTCGTGTCCACATTAGTACTGAGCTGAAATAATTCCTCTCCCTCCCTGGTATTTATCCCTCTGATATATTTAAAGAGAGCAAGCATATCCCCCCTCAGCCTTCTTTTGGTTAAGGTAAACAAACCGAGCTCCTCGAGTCTCCTTTCATACGACAGGTTTTCCATTCCTCGGATCATCCTAGTGGCCCTTCTCTGTACCCGTTCCAGTTTGTATTCATCCCTTTTAAACATGGGAGACCAGAACTGCACACAGTACTCCAAATGAGGTCTCACCAGTGCCTTGTATAATGGAACCAGCACCTCCTTATCCCTACTAGAAATACCTCGCCTAATGCATGCCAGGACCGCATTAGCTTTTTTCACGGCCACGTCACATTGCCGACTCATAGTCATCCTGCGATCAACCAGGACTCCGAGGTCCTTCTCCTCTTCCGTTACTTCCAACCGATGCGTCCCCAGCGTATAACTAAAATTCTGCAAAGCAGCACTGATACAGGTTTTGGGAGAGAGAAAATCTTAGTAGGAAGCTTCTGCCTCACCTCACATTGTCAGGCACTGTCTAAATGGACCAGAAAAACAAAATTTGTACCTAAATTTAAAATTACTACACAATCACGTGAAATCTACACCAGATTTACAGCTAAGAAACTGCATTACTATTTACTATTTTTTGCTGTTCACGATTTTTAGCAGATTTCAAGAGCAAGTCCTATTGAAAAGTTCAGAACATTTTATTATTCCAGTACGGTAGGGCATTTCTTGCTAGCCAAGAGGAAGTAGCACAAACAACTGAATGATACTTTTGGAAAAAGCTGAGTCACAGTTCCATTTCACTATGCAACATACTTTCCTTTGTGTCCTTCCAGCTAGGGTATGCTGCAACCTTCAGCTGCCAACAAGTTGACAGTCATGTTAAAAAAACAGACAAATGATGATTTAAGCAACTCTTGTAACAGAGGTCACATGGATTTGCAAACATGATTTGGGGAAAATTCCAAGTGTAGAAAATATTATTTTTCCTGCTCACTTTGTGTTATAAGAGCTTCTTTGGTATACGTTTTCTTTGTAATATTGTGTAGGATTTGGGGTTTCATCCTGAAAATAAAAATTACTGTAATATTGTTAGAAGTTGACTAATAGTGAGAATATTGAGCAATAGTGCTCCTTTATCATGCGTACATGGTTGTTATGAACTACAGAGAATTATCAATACACTTCAATTACAATTTAGATTGAACAATGCTGACTTAGCACACTATCATGGGGCTTCATCCAAAGTCATTGGAAAGACTCTCATTGAATTCAGTGAGGTTTAAATCAGGCCCAGAGTGCAGAAAGTGTACCCCGAAAAAGAGACTCAAGACCAACATCTTCAAATGGGATGACTAAAGTTAGTCACCTAAATACATATTTAGGCTGTGAGTGGTCTGATTTTTCAAGGTGCTGAGCACTCACAACTCCCACTGACTTCAATGGAAAGTGTAGCAACATTGAAAATCAGTCCATTTGTTAGTAGCTTTACCAGCCACCTTCAGCTTCATTATTAATTATTATTATTATTTATTTGTATTACTGTAGCACCTAGAAGCCCCAATCATTACTTTATATAAAGAGGTTTAATTGACAGGGATGAAAACCCTTGTCAGTGTTGGAAAGCCATCTACACTAGAGCTCCCAAAGTTACTAACATTTGTGCAGCTAAACTGTGTAGACAAAGCTTTACAGTATTTAGTTGTCTAAATATGGATTTTTATATTTAATTTTAGGTATCAAGGCCTGAAAATATAGGCTCATGTAATTATTATGCTTTTATGGTCAGACTAGACTCATTATTGGATTTATCTTTACGGGACACCATCAGGTTAAAAATTATATTTTGCTCCCCTTTCCTCCCCCTAAAAGTCCCTTACCCATTTTAGCAATAAATTAGACCAAGATTTTCAAAAGGGACTAGTGATTTTGGGTATCCAACTTGACCTTAACAGACACCTTAATGGAGTCTGATTTTCAGAAAAGACTGCTCAACATCTTTTGAAAATCAGGCTCCTTTATGTGTCTTCAATGTGGAGCAACCACAAGTTACTGTACCTATAGCCACTTGTCACTCTTCAAAATCAGCCTTAGATTATTAATAGTTTAAGAATTCTTAGATTTATTTTACTTTTTAACAGTTAAATTGTTTACCTTTTGCACTATCTTCAGTTTAGACAATGAAAATGAGCGAGTTAGTTTCAATTCTGTTGAAAAACAGTTTCACTGTGGGGTTCTCATATAGTAACACAATGCTGCAAAGTCTGGCTTGCAAACACTGCAGAGAAATTTTTAAATAAAGTCTTCACTGAAATAAAGAAGTACATGAAAACACTTATATTAATATCAGAGTGTGTAAAATCTTTTATTAAAAAAAACATTTAAAACTTTGTCCAAAATTACCACACAGTGCCCCTTTAAATGTGTGAGAACATGACTTTTAGGACCCGCTCTTGCTCCATCGAAGCCACTGGGATTTTTGCTATTGATTTGATTGGGAGCAGGATTATCCCCACTTTGGGTCCAATTCTGCAAGGTGCCAAAATCATGAAGTTGATGGCACTCAGCACCTTGCAGAACTGTGCCCCTAGTTTATAGCTAAGCAAACTGAATGAAAGAACAGCAGTAACACAGAGGAAAAACTGATATTCCACCCATTTCCACACTATCATTTTGTTCTCATTGCAAGGTACAATATGTATGGAATATTTTCTTTTAATAAAAATTACATCCTCTCTAGGGCTCCTGTCAAGGCTGTATCCCCACTCTGAACTTTAGGGTACAAGTGTGGGGGCCTGCATG
>NW_020664471.1:649212-735986 GCF_002925995.2 Terrapene triunguis | reverse complement strand
ATTCCCTTCCCTGGGAAGCTTTGAGAAACCTTTCACCAATTCCCTGGTGAATACAGATCCAAATGGATCTTAAAACAAGGAGAAATTGACCCTTCCCCCCTCCTTCCTTTCACCAACTCCTGGTGAATACAGATCCAACTCCCTTGGATCTAAAAACAAGGAAAAATCAATCAGGTTCTTAAAAAGAAGGCTTTTAATTAAAGAAAAAGGTAAAAATCATCTCTGTAAAATCAGTATGGAAAATAACTTTACAGGGTAATCAAACTTAAAGAGCTCAGAGGACTCCTCTCTAGCCTCAGGTTCAAAGTACAGCAAACAAAGATAAACACTCTAGTAAAAGGTACATTTACAAGTTGAGAAAACAAAGTAAAACTAAGACGCCTTGCCTGGCTTTTTACTTACAAGTTTGAAATATGAAAGACTTGTTTAGAAAGATGGGGAGAACCTGGATTGATGTCTGGTCCCTCTCAGTCCCAAGAGCGAACAACCCCTTAAACAAAGAGCACAAAACAAAAGCCTTCCCCCCCCCCAAGATTTGAAAGTATCTTGTCCCCTTATTGGTCCTTTGGGTCAGGTGTCAGCCAGGTCACCCGAGCTTCTTAACCCTTTACAGGTAAAAGGATTTTGGAGTCTCTGGCCAGGAGGGATTTTATAGCACTGTACCCAGGAGAGCTGTTACCCTTCCCTTTATAGTTATGACAGCTCCTCAGATACCTTTTCTCCAAAGCATAAAATCAGTTTCCAAAGGAGTTGTGCTGCTGTAGCACTATAGTGTACACACTTGCTATAGCAACAGAAGGGAGTTTTCCATCCCAGTAGTTAGAGGCAATAGCTATGTTGGCAGAATAATTCTTCCATTGATGTGGCAATGTCTATATTGGAGTTTAGGTTGGCTTAACTACATCTCGCAAGAGTGTGAATTTTTCATACCCATGCGTGACATAGCTAGGTCAACTTAAGTTTTAAGGTGTCCTGTGCATACCTCTAGGTGTAGACCAGGCCTTAGTTGTTTCTTATCTCAGGTCATCCACTAAAGGGCTGTTTGTTGGTATCCTCTCTGAAGTTTGATAAGTGTGGAAATTAAGGTTTCTGGGTGCTATATACCTAAACACTGGAATTTGTTTTTATTAAGAATGTGGAGTCCCTGTTGTTTTTTAGGTTAGGATGGTTTAAAGCTTATTTTCTTTTACATACGGGCTCATTCTGGTTTTTAATCTAGAGTTTTAATGCAGCACTTAGCACTGTGCAAGATTCTGTTATGTTCTGTAATTGAACAGCAATTTGCTAAATAAAAATATGGCAATGACACAGAGTACTGTATCTATTATAATATAGATTTGCTTAACATAGACATTAGAAATAATTATTTTAAAACTGGTCAGCTAGTTTTCATAGTTCATCAAATTTATTACAAAAATATATTGTTAACATCTGTTTCATATTTACCTCATTTTATGTTAAATGCACTTGTGAATAGATAATCCCATTTTCTGGGTAAAAACAGATCTTTGTGGCCAATAGCTACTCTAGCGCCTACGGAAATCAGTGGGAACTTTTACTCTAATGGGAGCAGGATAGCCGCCACTAAGAGTGAGATTTTCAAAAGCCCCTACATCACTTAACTACTTTTGAAAAACCCCACCCTGAATCATTAATTTTCATACAGTAGGGACCTGAACTTATTACCATGGACTTCTATGGGAGCAGGAGCAAGCCAGTAACAGGCTATTTATAAGCAAAACTAGTCCCTTAACAGATGTGAGAAAATACATTTTTCCACCTCAAAATCTACAAATTGACAACAGGTATGAAAAATGAGAGTCACAGCCCTCCCAACACTATCTGTATTTTATCACAGATGTGTTCCTGTTTATAATACATGTAAAGGGATGCAATTTCTTTTAGTCTGAAATAAGTGTTTGTGTTTTAAATAGAACGACAACAACAAAAGTAACCGAAGACCTTGTCAGGCTAACACGGAATTTCCTTAATTGCACTTTCAAACATTTATAAAGACTTCACAAAACACAGTGGATACAACAACATTCCAGCACAACTGACTTGCAAATGGCAGCAGACGACTATTTAGTACTTGCAACAAAAATTATTAGGACTAGCCTGAGTCAGAGCCATTATATAGTGAAAACAGTAAGACATATGAGTGTTATGTGCAGTCTAATACACCTCTACCTCGATATAATGCTGTCCTCGGAGCCAAAAAATCTTACCGCATTATAGGTGAAACTGCGTTATATCGAACTTGCTTTGATCCACCGGAGTGCGCAGCTCCCCCCCCCCCCCGATAACACGCTGCTTTACTGTGTTATATCCGAATTCGTGTTATATCGGGTCGCGTTATATCGGGGATGAGGTGTATAAGGTTGAAAATACGTCTGTGTATGAAAATTTTAAAACCCATATTTGTTCAAGACTATAGAAATATTATCTTCTGAAGGACTGGCACAATTAATATTTCTAAAAACTTACTGAACAACTAACTACTGGTTAAGCACAGGTGAACACAAACAGGTTTTAGCACAGAGATTAGATTCACTGATTGTCCAGGAAAATATTTACTAAAACTCAACCTTTTAAAAATGTTTAATTATGAAATAAATAAATCAGAAAACTAAAAGGTTTCTATTTACAAGCACCTTGTACCTAAGATTCAAGAACAAATCAGTATCTTTGGGGGGGGGGGAATCAAGCTATAATAATAAATGTCCCAAACCCATCAAGGATTTGAAGTTAAAGAAAAGAATTAGCATAGAAAAGCCCCAGAAGACCATCTACATACAACAAAATAATATAAAAAAAGAAATATACACATATTAACATTTAAGTTCATAGAGAAATCACTAGGAAAAAGGACAATTTGTGAACCAACAGCTATTAAGAAAAAATAAATCAATTAAATGATTACAAACAAAACAAGAATATTCAAATATAATCTTAAAAAAATAAGTGATTTCTCATAAGGAGGCAGGCAAAGAAATATATAAACTTTAAACACTGATATTCACTTTTAAACATGATTTAGAGGGCATGTATTTTAGCAGCCAAAGCTCTGGCTTTTGATCACAGATCCATAAATATGAAAAAAAAACCCATCACAAGAGAAAGCTAGTTTTGAGCCTGATCCTGAACCAGTGAAGTCAACGTAAGCTTTGCTATTAACTTCAATGGGCACAGGTTCAAGCCCTTTATTAGCAAATCAGTTTTTATCATTATTTACATTACTTTTGGGTGCGGGGAGAAACAGGACACCTTTACAGGATCATTAAGAATATAATTAAATTCAAATACAATATTACACCTGAGATTTTAAATGCAGACAAGTCAAGGAATTAAAAGATGTGGTTCCCAAAGCAGCAGCAGCAGCAGCAGCAATTCTGTCCCCTTGTGTGTATGTCATATTTTATGTTTCTATTCATGGCATTTAAATATAATGCCTTAAAGGAACATAGAATGTAGGCCATTCTTACAGGATGGAGGAGTCTATCCTGGGAAGCAGTGACTCTGAAAAAGATTTGGAGGTTGTGGTGGATCATCAACTGCGTAAGTTCCTAGTGCAATGCTGTGGCCAAAACGGTTAATGGAATCCTTGAATGCATAAACAGGGGACTCTTGAGTGGGAGTAGAGAGTATGCAGTGGTGTTGTAGTCCTGCTGGTCCCAGGCTACTAGAGAGACAAGATAGCTGAGGTAATATCTTTTATTGGACCAACTTCTGTTGGTGAGAGAGACGCTTTCAAGCCACACAGAGCTCTTCTTCAGGTCTCGGAAGCTTGTCACTCTCACCAAAAGAAGTTGGTCCAATAAAAAATACTATCTCACTCACCTTGTCTCTGGGAGTAAATATAGGGTTGCCAGGCGTCCAGTCGGCAGTGCATTAGGGGCCCCGGCCTAAGGCAGGCTCTCTGCCTGCCCTAGGTCCGCGTGGCTCCCAGAAGTGGCCACCAGGTCCCTGCAGCCCCTGGAGGCATGGGTGGCCAGGGAGACTCCGTGTGCAGCAATGGGAGTTGCGGGGGCAGTGCCTGCCAGCGCGAGGGCAGCATGTGGAGCCTCCCTGGCCACCCATGCATCTAGGGGCTGCAGGGACCTGGCTGCCGCTTCCTGGGAGTCACGGTAAGTGCTCTGGGACCCTGCACCCCCTCCCGCACCCCAACCCTCTGCCCCAGCCCGGAGTCCCCTCCTGCACCCAAACTCCCTCCCGGAGCCCGCACACACCCCCAACCCCCTCCCCCTGTCTCAGCCCCATCCTGCATCCCAGGCCCCACCCCAGAGCCCACATCCCTAGCCAGAGCCCTAACCCCTCCCCCCCCCCCGTGCACCAACCCCCTCCCCAGCCCGGAGCTCCCTCCTGCACACCAAACACCTCATCCCTGGCCCCACCTCTGAGCCCACACCCTCAGCCAGAGCCCTCACCCACCCGCACCCCAACCCCCTGCCCCAGCCCCCTCCTTCACACTGCACCCCAACCCCCTGCCCCAGCCCAGAGCCCCCTCCTTCACCCCAAACCCACACCCCCAGCCAGAGCCCGCATTCTAAACCCCTCAGCCCCAGACCAGAGCCCCCTCCTGCACCCCAAACCTCTCATCCCCGGCCCCACCCCAGAGCCCACACCCGCAGCTGGAGTCCTCACCCCCCACACCTCAAACCCCTGCCCAAGCCCAGAGCCCTCTCCTGCACCCTGAACCTCCCATTTCTGGTCCCACCCGGAGCCTGCACCCCCGTCCCAGAGTCCAGAGCCCCCCACACCCTAACCCCCTGCCCCAGCCTGGAGCCATCTCCCCCACCCCAAATCCCTCATCCCTGGCCCCACCCAAGAGCCCACACCCCCAGCCGGAGCCCTCACTCCCCTCCTGCACCCCAACCCCCTGCCCCAGCCAGGTGAAAGTGAGTGAGGCTGGGGAGAGCAAGCAGGGGTGGGGCCTCGGAGAAGGGGTGGAGCAGAGGCAGGGCCTCGATGTTTGGTTTTGTGTGATTAGAAAGTTGGCAACCCCAAGTAAAGAGGATATTTTACTTCTGTATTTGGCACTTGTGCGATCACTGCTGAAATACCGTGTCCAGTTCTGGTGTCCACAATTCACGAAGGATGTTGATAAATTGGAGAGGGTTCAGAGAAAAGCCCCAAGAATGATTACAGGATTAGAAAACATGCCTTATAGTGACAGACTCAAGGAGTTCAATCTATTTAGTTTGACAAAGAAAAGGTTAAGGGGTGACTTGATTTATAGCCTATAAGTACCTACATGGAGAACAGATACTGGATTATGGACTGCAATGAAGCCAAGAAAGGTATAACACTATCCAGTGGCTGGGAATTTATGATAGACAAATTCAGACTGGAAATAAGACATACATTTTTAACAGCAAGGATAATTAACCATTGGAACAATTTACCAAGGGCTGTAGTGGATTCTCCATCACTGGCAATTTTAAAATAAAGAGTGGATGTTTTTCTAAAAGATATGCTCTAGGTATTATTTTGGGGAAGTTCTATGGTCTGTATTTTACAGATGGACAGACTAGAGGAGCACAATAATCCCTTCTAGCCTTGGAATCTATGCATCTATTAGCGTATATTTTCAATGTACCTGTGTTGTGCTTGCTGGCCATTTAATTAAACCTGTGATCACCAGATCACAGATTTACTTCAAACTGTGTGCACCTTGCAGCTGTGTTCCAGAATGTGCTGTGCCCTACAGATGGTGTGAAATCAGAGCCAATGCCATCATGGTCCAGCTGGAAGGTAGACAGACTGGTTGAGCTCCTTCTGCTACCACATTTCATGCTGGGATAAGGGTTCAGAGGAGGGATAGGCAGCCCAATTGCAGAAGGGTCTGAATCTAAATAACTATACACGAGCACTTAAGGAAAATAACATGGCTTTCACTTGCTGATAACTTATTTACACATTTCCCCCAAACGTAACAAAGCATATTCCTCATTGAGGACGACACACAATCCATGCTAAATTTGAATTTTCTAATCACAACTGTTTGACTTTAGTGCATAAAATCATCTGAAACATTTAATATCCGATGAAAATAATAAGCCCACATTCTATCAATCCACTAGCAACCAGGGCCGCCCAAAGGATTCAGGGGGTCTGGGGCAAAGCGGGGGAGCTTGTACTCATCAAGCGGCGCTCCGAGTCTGCGGCGGCGGCATTTCGGCAGCGGGGGGGCCCTTCAGTTGCTCCACGTCTTTGGCAGCACTGAAGGACCCGCCGCCGAAATGCCGCCGAAGACCCGGAGTGACTAAAGGGCCCCCCGTCGCCGAAGACCCGAAAGGGATTCTCGGCCAGGGCTCACAGGCCCGGGGCAAATTGCACCACTTGCCCCGCCCCCCGGGCGACCCTGCTAGCAACACTAAGGCCAAGTAAACATAAACACATCATTTCAGTGCAAACAAAATAAGACCTGCAGATGTGGAGGAAATGACACAGAAAGTTCCAGAACTAACAGAAAAAAACAAGAGTTTCAAAGAGCTGGAGCTGCATTAGAAGGGCTTTTGTGGTACTTTTTGGTTTGAAAGTGTTGGAAACCTGGATTGGGGGGTGACAGGGAAGGTTCAAAAGGGAGAGTGAAGCTATGGGGCTTAATCTTTTTCGGAGCTTTGAAGGTCACATTTAATGTAACCCTTCAAGTCATGCACCTGGAAAATAGCAGCGACAACAAAAACAATAATAACAAAAACTTTGCACTTGTATAATTCATTCAATCTAAG
Organism: Terrapene triunguis; assembly: GCF_002925995.2. NCBI lineage: Eukaryota > Metazoa > Chordata > Testudines > Emydidae > Terrapene > Terrapene triunguis. The sequence goes on along the minus strand of NW_020664471.1, from coordinate 729,252 downwards.
GATCTCCAGGTGCTTTACAGATATTAATGATTTAGGCAAGTCACTGAAAGAGCCAGGAAAAGAACCCCATACTCCTCAGTCCTGTACTTCAACACTTAGATCATGGTTCCTTTCCCTTTCTAGAACATTGGAGGAGGAGGATATAAATAGAAGTAATGAGATAATAATAAAAAAGAACTCATTAGACTGCATACCAGGAAAAATGTTGTGCCAGTGAGATCTCAGAATGTGGAATCATCTTGGAAGAGAAGTGAGGGACATCCCTCATTTAAAACATTTAAGACAAGACTAGACAAAGCACTAAAAAGTATACCATACTGTATAGGTATCAATCCTGGACTGACCTCAGGGGATGGACAGGATGATGTAATAGGTCTTTCCATCTCTAATTTCTATAATATACTAGTTTAAAGCTAATCCCAGAACTATGACTATTAATAATAACCTTTAATTTACAGACACCTATGACAAAGTCTATAAAAGTGAAGCATTCTGAAATCTGGTTGACATTTAAAAATAAAACCTTTAAAGGGTTTTCTTTTGACCAATTACATACCTTCAAAATACAATTCTCCATTGCCAATTAGAGAAACAAGACTGTAAGACTATGCAAATTGAGCAAATTGATTTGTGAGGCTAATGCACTAGAAGCTGATTCTATGAAAAGTCATGTTTTGGTTAATTCCTTATAGTCCTACAATATGGAGATTTTAGTTCTGCAGGAAACAGAAAAAAACTTTTCACTAGGAGTAAAAGTAAAATGAAATACCCAAACACCTTCTCATCTGACACCCCTTTTATCTATTTTAACTATTTATATGGCTCCCATAACAATAGTAACTGACTACCTCAGAATCTTTAATGTGTTTACCCTCACAACACTTCCGTGAGGTAGGGAAGCACTATCATCCCCCTCTTTATAGATGGGGAACTGAGGCACAGAAAGAATAAATGACTTATCCAAGGAAGTCTGTGGCAGAATAAGAAATTGAACCCAGGTCCCCTAAGTCCCAGGCTTGCACCCTAACCACGACTAGACCATCCTCTCTTCTCTTAGAAGAAATAAAGCCCAAGGCTTTTGCTTATAATTGCTGAAGGCGGAAGTATCATCACCTTGCCACAACCTATTGAATTAAAGAATTGCTTTATCTTTGGCCATGAAGTCATGATGTCTAAGGCTTTGGTGATGCACAAAAGATGGAGGAGACCACTGAATCCTTCCATGAAGAATAAGCTGTTGGCTATTGGCTCTTGAGTCTATATTTGAATAAGAAGTGCTCAGGTGTTATGGTAAACTGTATGCACTAAAGGACATGTAAACCCTACATTACAGTAATTTTCTCATACATCTTTAACATCCAGATTGTCCCTACATTTACAAAAACTGCTATCATGCCTTTCCTTGAGTCTTGTCTCTGCTCATTTGATTCAAGTATAGTGGGATGAAAACTAACTGGTATTTGCTTAACTTCTAAGTTTCAACAATGACTGCTGTCCCTCACCTTGCATAACCTAATGATCTAATGGGATAATGGTATTCCAGGTGGTCACATTTTGTCTGGAATGAAAAAGCTGAACTGTCAGAACCAGCTTAATGTTCAACTCTGGCTCATGATATTTGAGCAAGTAAAACTCCTAGTTCTGATCATGAAAGGGAGAAATAGGAGCCAGAAAGAAAAGAATTTCTCTTACCAGAGACAAAGCTTTAATTTACCTTTAAAAAAAGCTCCCATATAAGGGCAGATCAAACACAAATCAGAAGTGCCACATACCGAAATCTCTCTCCTGGCCAAGTAGCTGGGGGCAGGAAAGTAGCAATTATAATGTGCCAACAAAATAGCAACTCCTCCAGACTGAACTAATTCAGGAATATTACACTTGGAAAAAATAACCACTCCTATCCCTACCTTCAGACTTATAATTAAAGGAAACGTAGGAGATGAGAAACACAGTTGTCTTTACTTCTTATGCTTGAAAACAAGAGATCCTGTGGAGCCTGAAAACACCTCTCTGTGGGCTGAACAGAAAGATTACTCTCTCCCAACCTACTCCAGAGACTTCTTCTAGCCTGTGATTTCCAAGCATGACACTGCATTGTGCTGTCACTAAACCAACCAAATAAGGTAGAGTAATATAAACAAGGAGGCAATAGGTCTAAGCATTAGAATAGAAAATAGTGAGGCCAGATTTCCTGGATTCGATTACCAGCTTTGCTCCCCGGAGAACCATAGGCAAGTGACTGAACCTCTTATGTGCCTCAGTTTTCAAATCTGTACATTGGGTAGGCTAATGCTTATCTACTTTCTATTGAGAGAAATAACTCCTTGAGATCCTTGAATTAAAAGTCCTAGCTATATGAGACAGAAACAAACTAAGCATGATTAAACGAGAGTCACTCTTGGTAAATGATCCCCCAACCAAAAAATGGCATGACTTTTTCATTCTACCTTGAATGGCAAATACTCTAGTGTTCATTACTTTGTCCATAAAGAATCCAGAAATTGTTGCTGAAATAAAAGGAACTTGGTTGTGGGGTTTCTTTTCCTTTTATCATAACAGAATTTCATTCTTTCAAATAAAATCCCACAAAAATTAGGATAAGCAATTTTGTAGACTCCCTTGAAGATGCTGGAAGTCAATAAAAAGTGATGGCATTTAAAGGAGAAGCCTCCCCCTCCTGCGGTAAAATTCTAAATTTAATCAAGTAAAGTTGATCCAGTAACTCATAGACATGGCCACAAACAGAATGTAACACCTTCTCAGATCCCCACCAGAAAGAGACTTCCTTTTTAAAAAAAGAAAGAAAACTGATCAAACTGAAAGAAAAAAAAAGATTTCAAAAATACCATTTTCTAAGCTTGGAAGGTGAATCTCTGTCCTTTCAAAATGCTTGGAAAATACTATTTTACAGATTCATAACACTTCAGTGAGATCTGTCTAGCCCCAGATTATTATTCCCGGTCTAGTTTTTAAGTAGCAAAACAGGTTTGAACATACAGAACTTCTCATTGTTACAAGCTACGTCACTCATTTACCTCCATCCAACAGAAACCTGGGGCTGTCTCGGTCTCTATTCAGCCTGCACTGATTAAGAAGTCTGTAGAGATTAAAAAGATAACCCTACAGCATTTCAGACCTCATCAGAAGTTGTATGTTGTTTCTGTCACTTGGGAGGCTCTTTGTCAAACACTAAAGAGGACTGTGGATCATAGTGATTTATGGGTGATGATTTGGGGCTGATGGAAATCTAGACAAAGCTGTGGATCCAAGTAAACAGAAACAGGCCTTGTCTACACTAGACGTTTTCCCCTCAAATTTCCCAATGTGCCATTACTGGTCTAGCACCCTCTTAGTAGCAATGGTGGGCACTCTAGTGTGGTCAGTGGTATGGAGGCTACTGGCATTTTGCGCATCTGCCATCCAAGCCTGCAATGTCACAGGGACTAAAATCCTAGCACCCAATCTACACTAACTGTACATGGACACTGGGGAGCCCATGTGAATGCTTGTCTGGGCCTGGAAGGAGGCCAAGGGGCTACTGTGTGGATGCCCTTGAAGCTGAACACCATCTTTGTCAGAGGTCTGGAGTGGGGTAGGGGGTCCTGTACCAGCATCTGCAGTGGGGCCCCAAGTCAGTGCGCTTAGTGAGAGGAAGCCCTGAGTCAGTGCTCTTGGGGTGGGTTGGGGCCCACATTGGTGCTTTTGGGGTGGGGAGGATGTTGGAGCGCTAGAGCTGTGGGGGCCCATGTCAGTGCTCTCGGGGTGGGGGGGGGGTCCCATGTCCATGTTCTTAAGGTGGGGGACCCATGTTGGTGCTGGGGAGGGGGCAGTGTCAGAGCTCTTGGGGTGAGGGGGCCCATGTTAGTGCTCTCAGGGTAGCGAAAATATCAGTGCTCTTGTAGGGTTGCCAGTTTTGGCTGGACTTATTCCTGGAGGTTTCATCACATGGCATAATCTTTAATTAAAATTTTATCTTTAATTCCTGGAGACTCCAGGACAATCATGGAAGGTTGGCAACTCTATCTCAGGGGGGTGTCGGTGCTCGGGGGGGGGGCGTGTCAGAGCTTTTGGGGTGAGGGGATGTCTGTGCTCTCGGGATGGGTGGGGCGGGGCCCTGCCTGCATGGCCGGGTGGGTGCGCTCGGAGTTGGGGGCCTTGCTGTGCTGGGGCGGGCGGGGGGGCGCGCTGACCGACCCCTCGGGCTGGGGCCCGTGTCGATGCTCCTGCGGTGGGGAGGGCCCGTGTCGATGCTCTTCTCCCTCCCTACTCCTCAGTGTGTCAGCCTGCGTTGCTAGGTAACCGACAGTCCCTGCTGTAAACAGCTCGAGGCAGCGAGCCGGTGACGCAGCACGCACAGCCCCCTCAGCTGCTCCCCGCGTTACATCATCCCGCAAGAGACGGCTATAAATAGCTCGGTCTACTGCGCATGTGCACGGGTGGTCGTGGCGAACGGTGAGTTAAGGGGGAAGGTGGTTACCCCTGTGAGTCATTCCCCCCCCCCGTCAGCCGAGTGCCTCCCCCCGCGGCGAAGACTGGAGCCGAACAGCCCTCGCCAGCCACCGTACTCCGGCGTGGCTCGTAGCCGAACGGCCGTGGCGTGCCCCAGTTCCCCCGCCCTGCCGGTGCTATTTTTACTCCTTTGTTTCAGGTCCGCGCTGCTCAGTCAGCCGCCACCCGTCAAGGGCGGAAGGGACGCGATGACGCCATCCGTTTCCAGGAACGATGACATGTCAACTGGAATGTTCACTGGGGTTTCGATTCCTTAAAGGGGCATTGACCCGTTTTCTTCCCTCTCCCCTTGGCCAAGGCTGGAGGCAGCGTGGTGCGGTGGTTAGAGCAGGGATGACTGGGAGGCACTGGGACGCAGCTTCTAATCTCAGTGCCACACGGGCAGCCCGCTTTGCCCCTCCGTGCCTCAGTTTCCCCTGTACAATGAGAACCACATTTACTGGCCCTGTGGCAGGTAGGTTGGCGTGTTATAACCCTCAGCCATAGCCCCACACTAGAACTTGTGCCAGAAGATGGGGAGACGGCCAGATTTGGGGTGAAACACTGATGTAGTTACACAGTGCTGTGCCTGAATCCTCGGTTTGCCTACAGAGTGGGGGAGAAACAAACCTCCTCCCTCGTAGTAGGGTCTTGCTTACTAAGGGTCCCAGTAACACGTCTCCTCCAACACTACTGCTTCCCTACTCTAGCTAAGGTACTTATTCAGCCACTATCACCATAGTATCTGAGGGCCTCGCTGTCTTAATGTATTTATCCTCACAACACCCTGTGAGGTAGAGAAGTGCTATTATCTCATTTTACAGATGGAGAACTGAGGCACAAGCAGGCTAAGTGACTTGACTAAGGTCATACAGAAAGTCTGTGGCAGAAGCAGGAAATGAGCCAAGGCATCCCAAGTCCTGGGCTAGTGCCCTAAATATCCCACCTTTCCAAACCCTACACTCTCTTGTTTCCCTCCCAAACAACCCCACATTTTCCCATTTTGTCCCCCTTCATTCCCTAATGGACCCAAGTCTTTCTTCTCTGAAATCAACCCCCTTCTGTTTGCTTCTCCAGTGTCTCCCTGTTCTTCTCCATCTTTTCCAATATCCCTCTGTCTCCCAGAAATCTTAAAAAGTTACACTCACTATGCCCCCTCTCTGCCATTCAAGGTCACCCATCTCCCTTTTCTCTGCCTTTCCTACATGTCTATTCCATTCCTCCAGCTCCCTTGACTTTACCCGTCTTCTTTCTGCTACTCCCAGATCCCCTCTCCCCAAGTGCCCTCCCAAGTCTCTGCCTCCTCTCCTCAGTTTTCTCTCCAATTGTCCCCTAAGTATTTGGCTCCCTCTCCTGGGCTCTGTTCTTTCTCCCCAAGGTCCCTCTAGTTAGTACCTGTTCCCTCATCAGTCCAAGATTCCCCCATACTTCTCAGCTCTCCCTCCTCACAGTCCTCCCCTGTAGCTATCCCAAGGTCCCTATCTGTACCTGACCTCCAGGTCTCTTCAACCATATTTCTCCTCAGCTCCCTCACCTCCAACCTCTCCTGTTTCCAAAGTCCCTCACGGGGATTAGGGTAATGAGAGACAGTGAAACAGATAGAGACAACAGACTGAGAAATAGACATGCAGACAGAGAGGGACAGACATATAATGAATGAGGCCTAGCTAGAAAGGGATAGACAGATGATTGATAGAGAATGACAGATAGACCAATGATAGACAGACACAGGTGATAGCTAGATCGACAGACAAACAGATAACACTATTTTTTGTTCAAATACATAAATTCCCTGTCACATGGTATGATTTTATTTATATGTTTCACTGACGGGGGCAATGGGAATTTGTTGTGACCAATTAGATAATACATGAGACGGGGTCAGAGGCTGAGGGCTGATATGGCTTAATAATATCATGTAGGAACTGTGACTGCTTGAAAGCTGTTCTGGTGGTTTCAATACAATCCTGTTTATAAAAAACAATTCTGGGAACACAATAAAGATTCAGATAAACAAGTAACTGTTTATCTGGATAACTGTGAGAGGGGAAAGACAGCAGAAGGTGGAGTTACTGGGTATGTGCTTTGTGCCGGGGGAAGAAAATGAGAATTGGTCAAGAGGGAGTTTTGGATTACAGCTGCCTTTTGTGGGCAGTTTGATTTTACATCTTGCTTTTTAATGTAGGTCATGAATCCAGGTACTATGAGCATGGACCCATGAAAAAATCAATAAAATAGAGGAATCCAGGGTAAATTAAGTTTTACATTAATAAACATGGGCCATCTTCATCCCAAGTTTCATTCCATGGGTGAACTGGGATGATATCAGGGATGTATTTGTCCAGTTTTATTTGTAATCACTCTATTTGGGAGTCTAAACTAACTAACACACTGAATAGTATGAGACTCTCTTCCCCTCTTGCACCTGTGTGTGTAATGGACAAAAACAAGATGGGTTTAGTGTATTATTAATTATCATTATTATTATTCATAACCATTTATTTATTTAGAGTAGCTCCTAGAAGCCTCAGTCAGGAATCACAGCTCAATTCTGCTATGTGCTGTACATGTAGATTAGAGACAGTCCCAGCCCTAAAAGCTCTCAATCTAGGTAGCATCCCTTTATGGATATTTGTGTGTGGGCATCTTTGTAAGGACTATTTTAAAATTATAAATAAATCATTAACAAAATATAGACTTTTTCTGTTGTGAATTAGTCTATTAAAATGCATTTCATAAATGTTCTTTAGTTGAAAAACAGAAATACCCCGAATATTCCAAAAAAGGTTCAATTGAGAAAATAACTTGATTCTACTGTATCAAAGCCTGTAATAAATCAAACAAAAATAATTATAACTCAGAGCTCTGCTGGTTTCAACCTACAGGTATTGTCCATAGTAGGCTATCTTTGATTGAGAGATGTGCTGTGAAATAAAGCCCCTCACTCACTTTAAGGTCGAGATGATGCTGTGGCTTCATATTTAGATCATGGCTAGTAGATAAATCTAGGATGCAATTAGTCACCTATGACATGACTTCATATTTCCATTTAATTTAGTAACAACAGTTGGTTCCAGAGGGGGCAAGTGAGATTTAGTTTATTAACAGAGTTTCTAGGATAAGTGAGCAGAAAGATTTGAAAGGGATGATCTGAGAAGTCGAGATGCGAAGGGAAAATATTCTGAAAGGGACATAGAGTTTCTTAAGGATTTTAATACAGAGAAATGTAAGTCTTGTCTCATAATTTTCTCAACTAGGGCTGTATACATTAATATACATATATTTAATATATATTTACAATCAAACAATCTTATACATAATGTTTGTGTGAATTGATTTTACTAGTGCTTAAAATATTTTACTAGTGCTGTCATTTCAGCTGTTATCTGTTGTCTAGTTTTTTAGCTCACTAGTTGTTTTATTTTGATTTATTTTAGTACAGTGGGTTCTATTGAAACAATGAAAAGCACCTATGTTCTAAAAGTAAAACATGTTTTATCTGGAAAAAAGTGCATTCATTTATACTCAGATGATAAATTTTGTTCATAATCAGACTGTTAAGATCTGGTAAATTTATATATTAATTTATGTTTTAATTTATAAAATCCTGGTTAGACAAATACAAAAGAATTAGTAACTGCCTATTGTATGCTACAGAAGAAATTCCACAGTTTAGTGTTGAGATGTCCAGTGTTTCACAAATTTAGAATCCTTTCTTTTTTAATACTGGACCAAGTCCTGTTCTGACACCTGTTAATGGGGTTGTAAGTAAGTCAGAACAGAAGTTGGTGCAGTAACTGTTAACTTTTCAAGGACTTCCTAGCTCCTGGCAATTGATGGCCCAAAAAAATGAGCTAAAATAGTTTAACAAATGCAAATGATATTTAAAAGATAAGAAATACCCAAAGAAGTAAAATTCATAAGACATTAACCATATTAAATTTCAAAATTGATCATCTTTAAAATGTCAAATTATATAAGTCAAACATTGCAGATTAGTTAAATAAGCAATGGCAAAAGTTGTTTATGTTCAACAGATCTCTGCCAAGCTTCCCTCATTACTTTTTATTTTTTCTAATAAAGAAAGATCAGGTGATCTTTTTCTCTTAATAGTAACTTTATGTTCCAGTGAATCTGAATTTGATTGTCACTCATTCTCCCTTGTGTGTCATTATCATAACTTCACATGACTTCAATTAAATGAAAGGATTTTTTCCCCTAAACCTCCTGTCTTACCCCTCCCATGTCGGCAGGAGTAGACAGTATTCAGAAACTGGCACGAAGGTGAGGCTCTGATACAAGGAGCTTGCTGTTTCTCTGTGACTCATTTGACATTAACATAATTATGTTACAGAAGTCAAAGTGGTTTTCAAACTATGAGTAATGCACAATACTAGAGAGAGTGTTTACAAGACAGCAAGGCATATCAACTAGCTGAAGTAACCAGCTGCTGATAACTGCTGAAGTAAGTTAGGGAATTAAAAAGTCTTACAGTAAAATTATCCTTCTTTGGAATTCAGAATCATGTACAGAAATGAGATAGGTAGTGTATTTTGAAGAAGGATCCAGAACCGACATCATACTGTAATCAGGATCAGACTGAGACTGTGGGTAGTTCACACAAGAAGTCTTCCCTACATTTCTTCCCACGTGCATATTTATGGAAAAGTCGTGTTCAAATGATAACACTGATCTTTTCAAGAAGTGAGTGTGTACACAGAGTTCATTTCAAAATGCAAGTGACAAGCATCCTGTCAGCAAAGACGAGAGAGGATCAAAAACCAGAAAAAAAAATGAGGTCATCCCACAAATATTTTGAGTCTATAGTGAATGTGAATTGACTCAAAGAAAGAAAACAGATAACAATAAGATACATTTGTTGTGTTTGTTTGCTCTGATCATATATTTTTAAATAAGTACAAGCTTAATTCTAGTACAGAAGAGAATCTTTGCTTTGTAATACAAATATTTAACTGAAAGGTTTATGATGCTGAGCATATTATGAATAAATACTAAAATGGTGTCTGCTAAATAGATTAAATGTAAGGAAAAATAAAAAAAAATAGTGGTGCCTACTTCATTCAAATGTAATTCTGCTCTGTTTAAAAAGCTATAGACACCTCATGGAAATGTTAGAAAAAAATTATTGAAAAACAATCTTGACAATATATTTTTTTCTGTTGATTTTTCGAAACTTGGTTTTTATTACAATAGACATTTGAATGAAAGTGGGACACTTGCTGTTTAGAAGTTTATCTATGTTGCCTTGCTATTCCTCACACAGGGCCTGACTCTGTGAGGTGCCGAGCATCCCTTGAGAAGTGCTGAGCACTGTGAACTTCCTGTGACTTCAACAAGAGTTGAGGGCACTCAGCACCTCCCAGGATTGGCTTATCAAACACAGTCACTCCTGTGGAGAAGTAAGTTACAGAGGACTGTCATTTACAGTAATCAGCAAACAGCTTTCTTGTAAAAGTGTCCGTAGTAATAAAAAGAGGGAAGGGAGAGCAATACAGAAAATATGTATAGATAGAAGTTTACCATGAGGCATCAGAGGATCTCTAAACAATTTTAAAAAATCAGGAACTCCAAACTTCACCTAAGCCACTCACATCGCTATGAAAAAGCTGCTCAGAACCCAATCAGACACTTAATATGCTGACATTAATCTCCACTGGCCTCTTGCAAAGATGGAGCAGTCCCAGAAGTGGTAAAAAAGAAGCATATGGGAAGGAAAAGTTGCAGAAAAAAATATTGCAATGGTGTCATCTGCTGATGATAATATTAACATGTTTCAGCGGACTGAGAGGCAGGACTCGTGGGTTTGCTGTTTCCTGTTCTGCCATTGATGTGTTGTGTGGCATTGGGCAAATCACTTCACTGCCATCTGCCTCAGTTCCCCGTCCCAGATGTATTGTAAGGTTTATTGTATACATAGCACATAGAGATCCTTGAATGACAGCTGCTACAAAAGTGAAAAGCATTATTATCAACATGCATGTACAGTGTCATTTGGTCAAAGAAAATTAAAACATTTCTTTCCAAAGCACAACCCTGCATTCAGAAACCAACCCTGCTTTGCAGTAAACATATCCAGCAGATTTATAATTATTGATGCATCAAGTGATTTTAACAATTTCTGTACTGTCATTTCATTGTGCTACACCACTGCACTGACATATCAAATGAAACTGTCTTTACATTTTATTTCAGTTGATTAGGGCAAAAAAAAATATGGAATTACAGAAGCTCACCTATCAAAGTGTTAGGAAATGTGTCCCACCCTTAGAATGGCAGGTTAATCTTCTATAGTGAAGATTATGTCAACACTTTCATTATAAAAACTTGTTTAATTCTATATTATTATTATAATAGCTCTTCCCAGATCCAATCTTAAGTACAGAGGCTTTTTGAGGCCCAGCAGTCAAGTACTCCTGTGATTAACTCTGAAGAGTTAATTGCAAGATCCTTCACCTCTAGCCCCTGGTTCCTCATAATGTACTTGATTCCAATGGAATTTCCTTCCTACCCTAGTTCTCAGGGAAGTTGCACCAGTACTTTGTTTTATTTCTCTAGAGGTGGCTCTGTGCAGCATCCATCTTGATGGCCTTTCTCTTTCCCATAAAATAATACCAATTCTGCCATGACTTACATCCTGTGAAAATTCCACATAACTAATTTGTGTTCTTACTTGGGGCTTTGAAAATTGTAAAGCTGTCCGCAAGTCAGCCTTCAAAATAATTTGGGGTAAAGCAGGGCATGCTGGGTCTTAGACCAGGTGTGATTAACAAAACTAAACCATTTCAAATAAAGTCCCACCACTTTTAAATCTTGTGAACTTTGCCGACTTTGTTCTTCTTTTTGTGTGAACTGAGTGAGCAAAATAGTCAAAGACACTTTTTTGGTGTTGAATGTTGTGAGGGTGCTAGAGACCAAGGGAGAATGAGTGAACATATTTACCTGTTTTAATTTAATTTTCTGATTGTAACAGTGTGAATTTACAGTTGGAGAATTGTCTACAGAGTGTATAGATCATATATAACATGTCTCTTTTTAATATGCTAAAGTAAACATAAGACATAATTAGGCCTCCAACTTGCAAAAAGTGCCTCAAAAAGTTTCCCTGGGATCCCTGTATACATGGACCTCTCCTTGACCAGTGCCGCCCCGAGGATTCAGGGGGCCTGGGCAAAGCAATTTCGGGGGCCCCTTCCATAAAAAAATGTTGCAATACTATAGAATACTATATTCTCGTGGGGGCCCCTGCGGGGCCTGGTGCCTGGGGCAAATTGCCCCACTTGCCCCCCCCCCTCGGGCGGCCCTATCGTTGACTGAAAGGAATCGGGGGGGGAGGGGAGTACTGTCTTAATGTCACCATGCTAGCACCTTGGGACCACATGGAAGCTCCTTCACTATAGCTCCATGCAAAAGAAGCAGCACAGGAAGTTGTAAGTATGGTCATTATGGTCAGACCACAGCCAGGAAGGGAGGACAGATGTGCTATGAACATAATTCATCCCAGGTAACATGCAGGGAATCCTCAGGGAGACCAGAGATAGTTGCCCTCAGAAAAAGCCCTATCTACAAAATTTCTACTGACAGGGGGGTGTGTGATAGCCACAGCGGGCTGGAAGCAGTGAGGAGACACAGGAAGGATTTCTGTAAGGTGGGACCTGGCCTTATGGGAGCTGCGGGTAGTGCAGAGGCATTTGTGTGGAGAGATCTGGTCTCTAGCAAATTCACTGAGACCTACAAATTCTGGGGCTGAACCCCCGACCTGTTCTGTGGGAGGAGAGTAAACTCTACAACAGAATGACTTTATAGAACTCTGCAAAGGACTCTCTGAGTTTTCCTTCCTTAATCACCCCCAGGGGTTTTTCTATGGGGTCTGATGATCTGGCCTAGCTGATGGATCTGAACATATTTTATGTTCTGTGGTCTACAGTGAGTACTGTATTACCATACTAGAGTTGGTTATACTCTAAGTTCTTTTGGGCATGAACTGTCTCTCACTAAGTGTGTGCGCAGTGCTTAGCACAACGAGGCCCAAATCTCAGTTACAGGCTGGGGGCACTACCATACTACAAAAAATAAACAATAAGAATATCTAATTATGTCCTTGATTTATGCTTTATTGTATGTTTGCTGGGAAATTGAGCCTCCAAGAATACACTATATGCATTTGTATATAAATGTTTAAAACGATAAAAAAATAAAGTTTCAAAAATATTCTTGGGACAAAGGCTTTATTAGATTCTGATGCATTTTTGTCATTGGTTTTATACAGCACAATTTCTGTTCCAAAAACATTTTTCAAGTTCTTTGGTCAAATCGCTTTTGAATTTTGAAAAATTAGATGTTAAATCGAGTGATATATTCAGGCCTAATTCTGCAAACACTTATGCATGTGCTTAATTCTGAGCTCATGAATAGTGCCTTTGGAACCACCGAGATTACTCACGTGATTAAAGTTAAGCACATGCCTAAATGTTTGCAGGGTCAGGACTTTAAAGTTTAGAATGCTGTCACCTTCTATGTACAGTAAAAACATTAAAGAAATTCACAAGTTTTATGTGAATCACTATTTATTTTAAAGGGCCCATTGTAGTTTGATGGATAAACTGTCACATAAAGTATGTGTCTTATCAAATTAAACATAGTGCAATATTCAGATAATGAGATTGGTCGAGTGGCTGAACCTTCTATTAAAAGAGAGATACCTCTATGCAAGAGGGGAACACTGCTTGTCATTATTTGGAAGAAGGCTTTTAATAAAATTAATTCTTAATACCTTTTCACTGAAACAAAGTCATTGATCTATGGGCAGGCACCAAGGGCCTGATCCAAAGCCCACTGTACACAGTGGGAATCTTTCCATTGTCTTCAATGGGCATTGGATCTGACTCTAAAAGAGTACCAGTTGCCTACGCATGGTACATCACCAAAAGTATCACCCTAGTAATTTCATTTGCAGATAAGGGAGAGGAAGCACTGACCTGGGAGTCATGTCACATATTTGCTGCAAGACCTTGGGCATGTCACATAATCTCTCTGTGCCTCAGCTTCTCTATCTACAAAGGGGGATAATACCTTTCTTACAAAGGTGCTGTGAGTCTTAATTCATCAATGTTTGTAAAGTGCTTTGAGAGCTTTGGATGGTAGGTGCTAAAGAAGTGCAAAATTGTTGTACTATACAAACACAACGGAGTTCAACTCAGATGGAGAATTTTCATCCATCCACATGCCAGAAGGATGGGAAGATGTTTTTCCACAATGAGCTGTTATCAACGAGTAAAGTCCAAGAGAAGATTAACATTTGTATTCTTATTACTTTATGTATGTAATGCTATAAATGTTCGTGTTGCTTGACAGATACAAAAAAAAAACACCACAGTTGTCTTGAAAACTTACAATCTAGATCCTAATTCTCTTACACAACCCACAAATGAGACTCCTCATGGGTGTGGGTGTCTGCCCTGCGGATCACATGGCAGGTGGTTGAAATATAACTTGTTGAGTGATGTTCACACACTCTAGCTGGGTAAGGAAGAGGAAATGTAAAATGGAGATCCTACAGGAATAAGATCATATAGTTGCTTTGATAGGTGGTAGTCTATATTTCATGGAGATTCTGACCTTTCTTTATTTTATTTTTTACATATTAATCTAATTGTTATGCTAATATTAAATCTGATGTTTCCAAAATTAAACTGAATGTTATACTTCAAAAGACCTAAATCCTTTGTTTGATGGGCAGTTACCAAATCATCCTCCTGAGCCATGAGCCAAGAGATTTTGAAAAGAACAGCTTCTCTACTCTCCTTTTCTGTTCATCAGCCTCTTCCCAGGATTCTGCATGTTCTCTCTACTCCAAATAGGTCCCTATCCAGAACTGAGAGGAAGGATCTTTGCAAACATTTCCAGTTTGTAAAAAAAAAAAAAAAAAAAAAAGCTGTCAACATTTTCATAAAAGAAAAAAATCTATAAAGGTTAAACTTTAAGGTGCTCTTTAGTACTATCTATTAACCCCACATTCAGGAGATGTCTATTTTCCTATCAAACTGCAATACAAATTAGGGCCCAATCCTGCAAATATTTACTACCTGGTGTGGTACTTACAGTACTATTACTAGTGGTTCCTTGTACTTCAATTAGAATACAATATAACTTTAATTCATACAAACTCTAAAACAAACTGCTCTTCATATACAATTACAAAGTTAAAAAATAGCAGGAGAGTGAGAAAATTGGGAAGTACAGCAAGGGAGAAAATCCTGATTCTCCTCTGACCAGCATTAATCCGCAGTGACCCCTTTGAAGTCAATGAAATTACACCGGTGTTTGTGAAAGGAGAATGAGGCCCATATTAATTGGGATATGAGGTGAGATGGAAAGTCGAGGACAAAGCTTCTTAAACCAACAATTGTGTAAGTCCTGGTCTATATTTAAAACTTAGGTTGATATAGCTACAGTGCTCAGGGCTGTGAAAAATTCACACCCCTGAGTGCCGTAACTACGCCAACCTATCCCTCAGTATAGACACAGCTAGATTAATGGAAGAATGCTTCTGTCAACCTTGTTATCAGCGCTTGGGGAGGCAGAGTTCCTACTGAGATGGAAAAACCCCTTCCATTGCTGTAGTCTGCATCTACACTATGGGGTTACAGTGGCATAGCCACAGCACCATAGCTACGCCTCTATTGTGCCTGTAGTGTAGACATGGCCTAAAATAGGTGGCCAGCGCTAGATTCATAAGTATGTCTTCCCTGTAAAAGAAGGTGCATTCTTACCTTAGGTTAGCTAACTTGAGTTAGTTAATTAGATGTAGCAGCTGGCTTTTAACTTTTAAAGTCTAGTTGGCTTTTAACTTGGGTTAGCAGCCTGGGGTTCATAACCTGAATTAAAAGCTGAGTTGCAGTGCCTTCACTGCTATTTTCACCCATTAACTAACCCGAATTGAGAACACACCTTTTTTCTGAAGCAAAAACATACCCATAGATTTTAAGATCAGAAGGGACCATTAGATCACCTAGTGTGACCTCCTGAATGTCACAGACATTACATGTCACCCAGTCCACTCTGTATCTAGCTCAGTTAGGTGAGCAGATGAAGTGGTGAAAGGCAAAGACAGGACTTGAACTGATGAAGTACCAGGGGAGTCACTCATTAACACTTCCCCAATTTTTGTAAGCAGTCTATTGGGGTCGGCACTTGTCAAAATAAATCTGAATGAATAATGGAGAAAAGATCAAAACTTATGCAAGTTTTTCTTGTGCATTCTATAGGTATTCTTTCAAACCCTGAGCACAACAGAAGAATTTGTATTTACTTTGTGATCATTGGGGTATCCCCTAACTTATTTTTCCTGGCAATGCTATATCAGAAAAAGTATCATCCCGGAGTGGGGGGAAGATAGCAGCATAGGGGACTATGGAGGGCTGATGTGGTTCGGCCACACTGGGGAAGGTGACTGCTGAGGAGGTGCACAGAGGGACTCCACATCATTTGTGCACAGCAGAACTGGTCTCCGTGTCCTCTCCGCAATAGGCCAGACCTGAGGGGAGAGAGTTAGGGACAGGCTGGAGTAGGAGCACTCAGATTTTTTTATGCTGACTCAGGTCTTCTGTCTGTCCATGACTATATGCATACAGTGGCTATAAACACCTGCCTAGGATGAGGTAACAGGCATACAGACCCTGCTCCAGTTTAGAGGCTGGAATGGTGGCTATGGTGGGGCTGTTTGGATGCTTCATATCCTGCCTGCAGATAGGCAAAGTCTTATAAACTTATCCCTTGGTCCTCATATGGGTCGAGGCTGCTCAAAATAAATGTGAGACCTGGAACAGCTCCATTTGTGTATGATCCAATGGGCTAACACAGAAGCGCAGTCTAGAGCAGCATCCAGGCGTATTCCTTTATAGATCTTCTCTAAGGAGACGTTCAGCTCTTTCAGAGGTCCCATATTTTGTTGCTGACACATATCTCCCAGATCATGGCGAGGCTGTTTGCATCAGCTCATGAAGCCTTTTACTAGCTACACCTTTTTATAGATGAATTCTGTCAGCGCATACCACTTAACTTCCATGCCTGTGGCAGCCATTTTCAGGCCTCACTATAGCAGTGTCCCAGTGGGTCAATGGGAAACCTATAAAGTAAGAGAAGGATGGTGTAAAAGTTCCTGAAAATGTCAATATTCTCTCTATGGTTCCAATTCAAAAGTTCCACTGTGCGTGAGGACTGCAGGATCAGCCCTAGAGTTGTATTTAAGAAAAATAGTAGGCCCGATCCATTTGTCATTAAAATCAATGGGAGATCTGTTGTTGACCTCAGTAAGAGCAGGATTGGGCCCTTTGACGCTGCTTTTACAATTCCTTTCATAAAGGTATGTATGATGCATATTTTAAAAAAAGATTACAACCATATACTCAAGTTGATTATTAAAGCCCTAAATCTGCAAACACTAGAGCACCTGCATGGCTATTTTAAGGATCTGGGCATAAATGAAATAAACATTAAAAAAAAAATTATAATGACCTACAAAATTGTAATACCACAAACAATCTCAATACATATTTAACTCAGGCAAAGCAAAACAAAAATAGTATGCATTTTATGCTTACTATGAATGTTCTTGTCTTTTCAAATACATTGGGCCCAACTCATTGCTGACATACAACCTGATTTTGAGAGGATTGCACAGAACATAAGGGAAACTGTTTAGAGAAGTTAAAGTCTAAACACACCCTTTTGAATAGCGGGCAAATCAGCTATAAATATGACCCATCAAATATATATTTGACTGTTAATTGTAAAATTCCTTTGCTTCAAACTCATGCTTACAAAAACAATTAGCAGCTAAAAAATCAAGGGCCAGAGTCTCAGCTGGTGAATATCAGTGTAGTTTCATTGCAATCGGTGGAGCTATGCCAATTTATACTAACCGCTCTTTAGTATCTGGTAATTTGGCACATCTCTAGTGTCTGCTATTAATACCAAAAAGTTGATTTTTATATGGTTGGAAAAGTCATGCAACTGTAAAAGTAATGTTAGAAGATAAGACTGCCAAAGCCAGAAGTGTCAAATTGAGCCCCTCCATTCTCAAAAAAGCAAAGAGTCCTTTCTCAAGCAAAACTCCCAGTAAAACACTGACCATAACACTATAAATGAGGAATGGAATGCCAGTCTTAACTGTGAATTTCCTGACATTTAACTGTGCTATAACCCTGATGTAATTTCAATGTATATTTAACTAAACATTTTACGATTTCTCTGATCCAAGGATCATACATCTTGGCCTACACCCCGTCTAAATGCAACCCTCTGTCTAAATGCTCTTGTGTTTGTAGTGAAAAGATTTTCTTCTCCTTGAAAGTTGTTTAGTATGGCAGACATCTGCCATACTTAAAATGGGATACTGTTCCATGTTTTACTTTGATCAGCTTTCACTCACAGGAAAATTGCTAAGTATAAGTATGTTTGATCTAAACTTTTTTTTATTAGAAACAGAACTTAGAGAAAAGAAAAAAAGTGGGAATCTGGTTAAACATGCAGCTGCACAGAACTGAATTCTGGAACAGAACATAGATTTAAAATCTCACAATAAAGTCAGTGTGAGATCTGCAAAACAGTTCTAAGAGGCCCTTCAAATGAGTAGTTTATGTTTTACACCTTTTCTTTCTCACATTTGGTGTTCAATTGTAAATTACAATACAGTTTCTAAATGTATGGGTCACATAATGCCCTCTCTCCATGAGGGAATGCTTGCAGACTTAGAAGAGAGCAGTTTTAGCCCTGAGTGTACTTAGTGTCATTGATACAAAAAGTGTCACCAAAAATCCTTCAGTGTTTACATCCAAAAGCAAGTAAATTATGGAAGTCACAATATGTTATTCTGATTAATTATCCCTCAGGCTATATGGGCTCAACCCTGCAAAATTATCTTAGGCAAATGTCACATTGAACTTCACAGGAGTTGTGTCTGAGTAAGAACTCCAGAACTGGGTTCTTTCTTTCTTTTTGCTTCATGGAGGGGAAAAAAGTATCTACTCTGCCTATCTGTCTAACCATATACAAGAGGTCACCTTTACTAGGCAGCCTTCTGTCTGGAGAAACCGCCCCCAGAGTACTCTCAAATGCAGTGACTAAAATTCTGGTCTGCCTTTATTAGAAGATCACCTCTGTTAAGCAATATTTTTTAAATTTTTGCTGATCACTTGAGCAGTAGCTTAAAGCAGAATTTTACTGTCTGTGACCTGCATATATTATAAGTTCCTAATGGTCAACTGGAGCACTGATAAAACAGTATTATGAACTTATGAGTAAGGATCATAGACAATTTATATAAACAGACAAATAGGTTAGAAAATCAGGCAGCTCGCTCCACTTCTCAGCAAAGATTTAATAGCTTACTGCTAAGTTTCAGGTAACTGAGAATGCCTTACTTTTACAAAACGTACTACCATACATTTGCTGATCTACTGTAAGAGCCTGAGTTTGCTCCCAATCAAGACAGTGGAACTAAAAATAATTAATAATATCATTAAAACTAAGCTTGACAAAACAAGCAAAGCCTATTTTGTGCAGCAGTTGCCTTGATTAATTTCTTGGTTTTCTTCATTTACTTATTAATTTGCAAAATCCAGTCATAAGCAATAGCTCTCCCAGTCATCAGAGCAAATTAAAGAAGTTCTTCTGTCATTACTTTTGGCTTAGGTCTATTTCTACTTACATGGGGGCAATCCTTGTTTGCTGCAATGGGAGTTGCACCCACATAAGTAGCACAGAACTGGGCCATTTATTTTTTATATTTTTATATATTTTATATATTTTTATAGTCCCATAATTTACAATAGTTTTAATGACTGACAGGGAGGGAGGGGATTTCTTGTCAGCTGATGATTACACCAGGAAATGCTTTTCTCATCGGTCTTTATTGCTTGTACATAATATACGTTAGTATCCCTGCTGCTAGAGTGGAAGTCACTTCAGAATGCAAAGCTTCCAACAGTACTTCAGTCAGCAAACCCTTCATTTTCAGAAATATGTGCATTCATTTGTGCATGCAGTTACTGAGATTGTGTGTGCAAATGGCCAGCTAGAGGCCTAACTACTCCTGTGTATACAAATTTAATTGTATGCACACACAATTCTAAACAAATCTAAGTGACCCTGCTAAATCCTGTCTCCAACCTACTGTCTTTGGAGAAACCCACTGGCATTAAAAAGAATACATATGAGATTTAGTATGAAGACATGGCAATCCGTTGTTAAATACATGGAGGATATCCAAAGTAAACTGGCAAATCTTACTAATTTCTCCCTTTACTAGTATCATTTTTTGCTGTTAAACATGTATATCTTTTGTATTGTTATGGCACAAGGTGCTGAAATTCCCCTAAAGATGACATACAGTAACTGCATCCAGAGGGGCAGGTCCTTAACTGGTGGAGATTGTCATAGCTCCATTGACTTTAGCCAGAGTATTGTGTGGGCTAAAGGGCTCTGGCAGTTGAAGCTCCGAGGTTCCTTTGCGTTGCAGACCAACTGCACAAAACACTGTAGACACCCAAGCTCATCTTTCTAGGCCATGTGGTCTCTGTGAGCAATCTGGGGTTCCCGGATGTAAAACTCAGGGACTGGTGCAGCAAGATGAGACTGAAGCAATAGAGGTGTGTGATGACCTGTTGAGAAACAAAGGTACAAGAGAGCTGCTTCGGGGAACAGGGCCTTATCTGAGGCTTCTGCAGGCAGGAGTTGCCTGTGCTGCCATTAGTTACTACCCCATCCAAGGAACCAGGATTTGTGTACATTCTATAAATAAACAAACTGCACTAAAGGATACCTGATGGTGAGTAATCAATTTCTGCTCCAAATGGGAAACTAACCCATAAAGCCTCCAAAATCTGATACTGCTCAGCAAAGGGGTAACAGTATTTACTCTCTGGACACTTTATGGGATATTCTGTAGACCCTGGTATATAATTTCAACCTTCCACAGTACACCTATATTTATTTCAGTATAAAATATTGTAAACTATTTAACACTTTTTATACATAGCAGCTGGTCTGTGCATTAGCTTTGCTTCACATGAATTCTTTAAAAACAATGTACTTAGATTACAAAAACATAGCATGGCCTAACCCTGAATTCCTCTTGCATTCATAATTCCCACTGAAGTCATTAGAAATTTTGGATGCATGAGAACTGCAAGATCAGGTCCTACAGACAACTTATCTTAGAATCATAGAATCATAGAACTGGAAGGGACCTCGAGTGGTCTTCTAGTCCAGTCCCCTGCACTCATGGCAGGACTAAGTATTATCTAGACCATTCCTGACAGGTGTTTGTCTAACCTGCTCTTAAAAATCTCCAATGATGGAGATTCCACAACCTCCCTTGGCTATTTATTCCAGTGCTTAACCACCCTGACAGTTAGGAAGTTTTTCCTAATGTCCAATTTAAACCGCACTTGCTGCAACTGAAGCCCTTTGCTTCTTGGCCTATCCTCAGAAGTTAAGTACAATTCTTCTCCCTCCTCCTTGTAACAACCTTTTATATATTAGAAAACGGTTATCATGTCTCCTCTCAGTCTTCTCTTTTCCAGATTAAACAAACCCAATTTTTTCAATCTTCCCTCATAGGTCATGTTTTCTAGACGTTTAATCATTTTTGTTGCTCTTCTCTTCTCCAATTTGTCCATATCTTTCCTGAAATGTAGCACCCAGAACTGGACACAATACTCCAGTTGAGGCCTAATCAGTGCAGAGTAGAGCAGAAGAATTACTTCTCGCGTCTTGCTTACAACACTCCTGCTAATACATCCCAGAATGAGGTTTGCTTTTTTTGCAACAGTGTTACACTCTTGACTCATGTTTAGCTTCTGGTTCACGATGACCCCCAAATCCCTTTCCTAGGCAGTAGTCCTTCCTAGGCAGTCATTTCCCATGTTGTATGTGTGCAACTGATTGTTCCTTCCTAAGTGGGGTACTTTGCATTTGTCCTTATTGAATTTCATCCTATTTACTTCAGACCATTTCTCCAGTTTGACCAGATCATTTTGAATTTTAATTCTATCCTCCAAAGCACTTGCAATCCCTCCCAGCTTGGTATCATTCACAAATTTTATAAGTGTACTCTCTATGCCATTATTTAAATCACTGATGAAGATATTGAACAGAACCGGACCCAGAACTGATCCCTGAGGGACACCACTCATTAGGCCCTTCCAGCATGACTGTGAACCACTGATAACTATTCTCTGGGAATGGTTTTCCAACCAGTTTTGCACCCACCATATAGTAGCTCCATTTAGGTTGCATTTCCCTAGTTTGTTTATGAGAAGGTCATGCGAGACAGTATCAAAAGCTTTACTAAAGTCGAGATAAACCACGTCTACTGCTTCCCCCTATCCACATGGCTTGTTACCCTGTCAAAGAAAGCTATCAGGTTGGTTTGACACTATTTGTTCTTGACAAATCAATGCTGTCTGTTAGTTATCACCTTATTATTTTCTATATGTTTGCAGATTGATTGCTTAATTATTTGCTCCATTATCGTTCTGGGTACAGAATAAATACTTATGTATACTTATGTTCGTAGGATACAATTTAACTTATTTTTGAATAACTTGGTACATCTCTTGTGTCCACTATTACTACAAAAAGTTTCCAGTGTTTATATAGATGGAAACATGGTTTTTTTCTTTATGTCAAAGAAACCAACTTTTAGCCTTGTTATTTATTTATTTATTTATTTTAATCGATCAGCATCTGCCTCAAATTCCAGGCATTTCACAATTTAAAAAATATATATTTATTACAATATTGCAAAAATCTGTAACTAACTGATCAGCCCATATGTATAATAAAGATAGACTCTCCAAAAATAATGATCCTGACACAAAATCAATATATCCCACCCGATAAACCACCCCATTCCCAAACGCCTGAGAAAAAAATATATGACCTAAATCACAGAGATAAGAAGTAATATTTATAGAGGACTTTTTGAGCTATTTACTAAACAGTAAGACCCACAATTCAGCAAAGCACTTAAGTGGACTCGGATAACTCATGAGCTGAAAGTCAAGCATGCAATTAAGTGCTTTGCTGAATCTGGTCCTATATTAGTTAGTTAAAGTTTTGGGGTGTTACTGATCCTTTTCCAAATTCCATATCAAACGTTTACACATATGCAAACTAAATCTAAAATAGAGTATAAGAACTTCAGGGACTGTCTCTTCCAGGTAAACTCTTTGGGGAAAGGATTGTCTTTTTGTTAGATACGAGTACAGTGTGTAGTACTATGGGACCCTGATTCCTGCTTGGGAGCTCTAGATATTACTGCAATACAAATATTGAATAATAATGTGTTTGTGCAGCACCCAGCACAATGAGAAGCCCCCATCTGATTGGGCCTCTGGGGACTAAGTTACTAACATAATTAAAATGATATCTAACAATAAAATATTTAACTACATAACTTTTCATCTGTGGCACTCCAGATTTTTCACAGTGGAAAGTAAGGGTATGTCTACACAGCAAAGAAAACCCGCAGCTGGCCCGTGCCAGCTGACTCAGTCTCACAGGGCTCAGGCTGCAGGGCTGTTTCACTTCTCTGTAGACTTCTGGGCTTGGGCTGGAGCCCAGACAGTAGGACCCTACAGGGTGGCAGGGCCCCAGAGCTCAGGACTCAGCCCAAGCCCAGAAGTCTACACAGCTATGAAACAGCCTCGCAGCCTGCGTCGGCTAGCATGGGCCAGCCATGGGGTTTTTTTTTTGCTGTGCAGTGTAGACATATCCTGAGTCTCATTATCCCTGCCTCACCGTGGCAAAACGGAGGCACAGCCTTCCCTACCCGGCCCTCCATCCAGTTTTGCAACTCCAATGTGGCCCTCGGGTGAAAAAGTTTGCCCACCCCTGGCATAGACCAAGCAACTGGCTATGACATGGGGGCTCTGTAGTGGGCAGGTGGAGTGTGGGGAGGTTGGAATCATCCTCCCACACTGAGGAGCATTTGCAGAGTCATTCCACAACCACTAATGCAACCTCAGAAGTCCTCACAGAAGCCCTCATAATTTATGTGCACTCTTTTCTCCTCCCCGGTGAACTCCTGCCCCATCCCTGCCAATCTGTCTATTGTGACACTCAGGGAGACCCTATGGCATGGCACGTTGAGGATTTGCATCCCCAGTGTGGGCTCCTTAAACCCTGCTTCCTCCCTCCTATTCAGTAGACTTGCCCTTGTTTTACCACTGTGTCCAGAGCTCCCCATGCCCATGGAGAGGGGTCAGGGTTAGCCCTGGTTGTGCAGATGATAGCAGAATGCTTTTGCATTTGTAATTAAGGTTTTCCCATTTAAAAACTGCATCCAGCCATTTTCGTTTCATTTTCCTTATGCCTTGTCCTTTCATGTCTGGACAAGTTACGGTAAAATTAAAGCCACAAAACAAGTCAGCACTGTCAAGAAACTGAAAGTTAAGACTCACCTACTTGTCCCTGTTACAGAAACTCTCACCTACTGTGGGGGAAGGGTCACTATGATCATCTGACTGAAAGATGAAATGTCAGCCTTGACTTTGAAATTGCTGGAGATTGTAAATCTGTGTTGGAGATTACTGTTATTTAAGATGAATATCTGTCTAGAAATTAACTTTTTTTTAATGCTTAAAATATATATTTGTAATGACTACAGCAGATTATAAAGTACACATTTACAGACAGGTAGGAATATACTCCATCACGTGTGACTGATACCATAATGAGTCCAAAGCATTTGTAATCTACCAGGTAAAAATACACAAAATCTTTGTGTGTGTGAGAGAGAGTGCATGTGTGTGTGTGATTGGGTGTATTTTATCTGGTAGATTACAAATGTGTTGGATCACTTATTATATCAGATCACTACAGTGAAACCTAGATCTCCAACAAGCAATTCCCATCTTAAAATACTCCTTTACAGTAAAGTCCCTAGGACACTTTTGTATGTAGTTAAGAACCATCTCTACTGGATCCAGCTTCCACTGAAGTCAATGGGAATCTTTCCATTTACTTCAATGACAGTTGAACCAGACATTTAGGTAGTTGATTAAATCAGGTTTTACTGATATTTTTGTACACACATAATCCCTGGGCCAAACTCAGTCGGTGTTTATGATTGCTTCCACCAATTTAAACTATTATGTGGGACCCCATAATGGAAAATCTGCTGGGGGTGAGGAGTTGTGACCACAAAGAGTGACGATAGCCTTCTCTCCCTTGAGGGGAACAATGCTGCAGGGTTGTAACTGAGGACTTGATCCAATGGCAGCAGGTCTAGGAGGTATAATCTATACTAGCCTGCATAAGCATTGGTGTATCTGACCTCGTATTTTGCATATTCAGTGGACACAGTGATTCTTTTGGAGCTAGTATAGTTTATTTGGTCACTTTTTGAGAAGTGGGTCTTTTCCATGCTGGACCCTAGTAACTCCCGAGGAGACCATCACATGAAATTTTCTTTGCTGATTACTGACTAGATAGACCATATCAGCTCCAAAGGAGTATTCATAGTCCATTGTGATAATCCAGCTACTATGCAAGAGTGCAAAGTCCATATGATAAAAACCTCAGGAAGGTTTCAGAGGAAGGAAACAGTGAATTGGCTCATTCAGCCAAAGAGCATGGCCATCTGCACTGTTTTTTTCCAAACACCTAAAAGCACTCATGCATATAAAAATAATGGGCCAAAACCTGGTGTCTTTAAATTGAGTAAAACTCCTACTGAAGTCAATGAGAATTTTGGCCCACAATTTTTGTTTGGTCTATTAGTAATTAAGTCTCCTTGCATCCCTGTGAAGTAGGTAAGCACAGTATTATTATCTCCATCTCACAGATGGGCAAACTGAGGAACACGGGGTAAAATTATTTGTCAAAACTCAGGGAGCTTGGAAGCTTGAGAGGCAGGACTAAAAGGACCAAGGGAGAAAATAACAGGAAAAAGGGAACAGAAAGAAGAAAAAAGAGGAATGACAAAGAGGTTAGGGACACAAGTGGGAGAAAAGGGAGAAGTGAAAGGAGGGGAAATAGAGAAGAGATAAGAGACGAAAAGAAAAGGAGAAGTTTCTGTAATCAGGAAATAGGGAGGAGTGCTATTGCTCAAACATAAAGCAAAACAGAGACCAGGAAAGGAGAGAATATATGAAAAGGAGATAAAATAAGACAGGAAGGAGGAAAATGAAGTTGGAGAGAATAAAAAATAGAGATGGAAGTAGAGACAGTGAATAAAGAAACATAAACAGAGGGACAAGGAGGAAAGCAAGAAAAGATGCTCACAAAACTGATGTGAACTAATCTTGTTTTTAAATATTTTACTGCTAATAATACAAGTGGTAATAATCCCTTACTTATTACATGCTAAATTCCCCCCTGAGGTGCACATACACAAATCTCATTGACTTCAGTAGGACTGTATGTAACACATTGGCAGTGTTTGTGTTGCATGCCCCTTTAAGGGATGTCTATACTGCATTTTAAACCTGGGTCTGTGGGACCCAGGTTTGTGTCTCCAAGCCTGTACTTGAGCATCCACACTGCATATAAACCTGGGCTTACACTTACTGGACCCGGGTCTCACAGAAATGCTAACATGTTCATACTGCACCACATACATCTTCTGATTCAGGTCTGCAGCCTGAGACATGGCTTGGACCAGAATCACAGCAGGACTCGGGCTCTGACCCATCCTCTTAGCAGGGTCCTAGTGCTTGGGACCTGAGTGCTTGCTGACCCAAGTCAGACTGATGTGCATGGATGGAAAGGGGGCTTAGGCTCAAACCTGAATCAGAGCCAGGGCTTAGTGTGCACTGTAGATATACCCTTCTTAATGGCTGCTACTGCTACTACTAGGAGTTACTACTTTCGGCCAAGATCTGTGATGCAGAGATCTGTGATGCAGAGATAATGGACCCAGGTTTATGCTGCTTACAACACATGCTGCTGACAAAACATGCATAAGCATCTGAGGTGGGAATTTGATGCCAATACAAATGCAAGAGCAAATATAGGAATCTTGCAATTCAGCTTTGGAACAGAAATATACTGTATAGGAAAAATCATAGCAAAGTGACTGCTTGGCCTGGAACTCTAGAATAGCTCTGCTGGCACAGTCAAAGAGCCCAGTTCTGTAATGGTTTTACATTGCTGTAAGTAACCCTGCTGAGTTCAACAGAGTTATTCCTCAGTTGCATGTGCAACTGAGAGGAAAATTAGGCCTGTTATGTTTATAGTAATATCAAAACTTAACAGCAGTAAAACCACAAAGGACTCAGGAAACCAAATTTCACCTAAGAAGTCACTAAGCAGGACAGATACTTAGGAAAGTAAATTTGATATATTTATATTTCATGAGGCCTGTGATATTTACCAGAGGAAATCATAGGTAACTTCACTGCTTAATGGAGTTACACCACTAGAAAACAAGTGAGAGATGAGAATTGGGCCCCTATATTATATAGCTTTCCCCTGGCAGATATCCCACAGCTCCATGCATATAATGGAAGGGGGAATACAGAAAGCTTTTGCTGCAGGGATTTGAGCCTTATTGCTTAGTTATATTACTGGAGGCCATATTTTTATTTTACTGACATACCCACTGGAAATGAAGAGGTGTGGGGGTGGGAGAGGCAGGATTTGGCCCAGAAGATGGTGAATAAAAGAATCCTTTTCTCTGTGCCAATTCAGGTTGGAGATTTTCTGAGAGTCTACAATAACAGAGCAGCAGGTTATTATTTAGTATGATTGCTCTTTGTAGAAATACCCAGTGAGTAATACTGTAGGTACTCAGATGATCATATACTGTACGTAGATCAAGACATAACAGCAATAATTAAAACAAACTTCATCTCACTGAAACTATTACTGTTTCAGTCAGACTACCTCCTGCGGTTTCTGGTAACACTAGAGAGAGGAAATCTAAAAGGATCAGGGAATATTTAGCTAGAGGAAGGTAGAATTTTTTTTGTGTGTGAAAAGTTGAAAAGTAAAACTACCAAAAGTGTTTAAGCATCTTGTGTATCTATTGTTTGCTTTTACTTCCTGACATTCTTGATAGCTATATTAGTTTGTATTAAGTTGAATCTAGCCCCAATCCTACGTCCCTTGCTGAGGTCAATGGGAGTTTGACATTGATTGAAATGGGAGCAGGATGGGGCCCTATATGTTAATGAAACAAAGCGTAAAATTCTGTTTTCATTTTTATTATAGTTCAATTCTTTCTTACTGAGGAATGCCATGCCATGAAATTTTACAGTGAACTAATTTTAAAACATGCACAGTTGCTACCGCTATGTTTATTCTAAGGGGAGGTGCTCTCTCATATCAAGGATTTGGTAAATAACACCTACTGTCAACAGCATTTTTCATATTAAACATATTTCCTTGTCAATGATGATACTAGAAGTAATGAAGATACATGAAGCATAAGCATCTGTCTGCTTCGTACTATATTATATCTGTGAAACACTGTGATCATGAAATAATTTTTAGTGACACTTAAAACAGGTTGACTATATTTATCTTTGTGAGGTGTTTCTAACCACTCTGAAAGATGAAGTAATGTATTTAACCTTTCTAATTGCCCCTGCTTATTTGTGTGACTTTGCTCTATTTAATTAAAAATGCTCCCTCCAAATAAATGTGCATGGATAATAAAAGTAGTTAAATAACCCTGGATAGTTGCTAAAGCTCTCTGTCTGTATTACAGCAGGCACCTGGTCATCACCACTCACTTAATGTTGCAAAACAGCTTCCATAATAACTCCCTGTTTCCACGTGCTCAGAACTTTCCACAACATTTACATTTTGGGATGAAATTCTCCATGTTTGCCTCTGCCTTCTTTGTAAGTCTGAGCAAACTCCTTCCAGCTGTTTTTGGATGTGGAATGAGTGAAGAAAATACCCCTCTGCTGTATAAACAATTTAACTACAGGGCTACCCCAGAAAACAGAGCTGAAGTTTGAAGTTTGAAACTTGTCATAGACAAGTTCCCACTAAAGAATAATGTTTTTTGCTTGGTGTTGAGATAATTGTTTTGGGTTTACAAAGATAAAATCCTTAGAAGGGTGTGAGCTGGATGAGATTTTGTTCCAGTGTCTGTAGGTGTGTACTTAAAGAGATATGACCACTATATGAGTGCATAGCTAGGCAGTGTGCAGCAATCAATGTTTTAGATCTTGCAAGGGGTCTAAAACTGAACAGGTGTGGAATAAAGACCTTGCCATTAGAATCTATAAACTGAACACACCACATAAGTGTAGAGCAAGGAACAAACTGTACCTACACACTGCAAAGATGATCTTCTAAACTGTGCAAGCCAGATTTTCTTTCTCTGTTCCCAACCCTTTCTCCTTAAAAAAAGTAGGAAATTAAATGCAAAATGCCATTGTTAATGAAGTGTTAAGTTTGTGAGATCAAGCGTGCAAAAGTCATGACATTTCAAGATTTAAGGCTATTATCAGGATTAGATTGCCCCCAATGCACATATATGGTCCCTTATTAAATGCAGACCTTAAAGTAGTGCTCTTGCTTGTTAATGCATTGTATGTATTTATTGATGTATATCGTAATATGCATGTACACACTCAATACACAAAGTGGCTGAGTTAACATGGCTTGAGTGCCTGAGTTTGCAAGTGAAAGTTGTGTTCATGCTGTTTTTTGTATGTATTATGTAAGTATTATATTATGTTGTGTATATATGTGTGTGTGTATTTATGAATACTGAAGCACATTAAACAATCTGTTTCCCAGCTTTTGTGTTGTGGCTGTTAGAAATTAATTCTTGTTGTTTAAGACATTAGGATGATGTGAAATGAAAAAAGGAAAACGTTCTCCTCCCCTTAAGTCCTCCTCCTCCCCGAAGGCAGAAGGATATTGTTAGTTGCTTTGTTTAAGGAAAGATATTTTTTAGCTCCCTGATGTGTCAGCAAAGGGGTCTTTAATCTTTACGGGTAAAAATTAAAGTCAGCCCACTCAATTTGTACACTGAACGTTTAGGTGGCATCTGAAATTGGGGGAACTACATCTCAGTGACACAGGATCACATTTTCAGTTCTTTTGAAAACTACATAATCCTTCAAAAATTATCGTAAAACGGGCTTTGCTTTTATTACTAAAAAGCCCCACTCGCCCACGCACCCGTTTCCTAGTAAAAGCCTGTAAAGGTACGGAATTACAAACAGCAGATCACGCCGAAAACATCTCAGGAAGCACATCTGCGCCGCATGGGGGAAAGGGAATGGGGAAGTGATTTTTCTCTAGAAATCTTCTCAATCTTCACCCGTGGATCGGACAGTTTTCTGAGGGGAGGCTACTTTCCAAAGTGAATTCGATTCTCTGTTAGAAATGCCCCTTTCCCACACGCTACGGACCCGTCCCCGCCTCTCATCCCGTTCGCTAAATCTCCAGTGGAGACGAACTCTTCAGAGCAGGCGCTGGAGACCCAGATCGGTGCGGATTATAGTATTTTTGTGTCAACGCGCGAGCCGCACGCTGCTCCCCTTGCACAGGGGCTGCCCGGGAAGGCTGACGCGCGTACACACCCGTATACAAACAGACACACAATATCACACACACGGTGCTAGGGTCGTCACACGGGCACAGATGCCTGATGCACAATTACACATTCGCCCCCTACACAAACGCTGATCTAATGGGGGGGTGGGTTTCAAACCGTTTAAATGGCTACAGAAAATGACAAAGCCTTTCCTAAAAGGTCCCTTCAGCGAACCAGTTCTGCCCCCTAATTCCACCGCCGCCCCCCGATCAGTTATTGCCCATCCCCGTTGCAGCAGGATGCCAGCGATCTGGAGTCATGCAGCTGGCTTGGGCACCATTGGCTCATGAGGATGACACGCAGCTGCAGGAGTTAACATCTGGCGGCTAGCCCAGGCGGCTGCAGTCCTGTTATGGAGCGGGTGTGCATGCGAGCCAGCTCCCTTGCTCCTCCTCCTGGTCGGGATGGGGGGAACCTTGCATCACCGCCCAGCGCTAGCTGCGCTCCCCCTTCCTTCGCTCTCTCGGCGAGGCTATTAATAGCATGACATCAGCCCGGGACTCGCAGCCAGAGTAAATACCAGCGCTGCCCACTCCGCTATATAAGGAGGGTGATGCAACCTCTCGCCGAGCCAGAGATTCAGACACACACCGAGAAGCAGCCGCCGCTCTCCAAGCGGCAAACTCGGAACTGCCCGGCAGGGACTGGAGCCCCTCCAGCCAGCGCGCCCGGCAGGGACCCGGGCGGACAGGCGGACGGACCGAGCCGTCCTGCTGCTCCCCGGCGCTGCCTCGCCCGTGCTCGCGTCTGCTCCGTCCCGCTCTGCTTGTCCCAGGCGCGGCAAGGCGGCGTGAGAAGCGGCGGGGGAAAGGTGAGTGAGTTTGGAAAGGGGCAGGGCGGGGGGACGGGGACTCGCCTCGCCGGGGAGCGCCCGGACTTGGCTAAGGGACTTGATGGTGGCGAGCTCCGGGGGACCCTCCTCTCGGCCCCGCTCACGCGGGTGGGCTGGGGAGCTCGCGAACCGCAACTGAAAGCAAAAGTGCGCTCGGAAGAGCGAAGTTTTTGACTCCTGCTGGGGCCAGGCACAAGAAGCCCCCCCGCCCCCCTATTTCTCCTGCTTCGGAGTCTCTGACCCGCGCCCTAGACATCCCCCCGCTTGGACAGTGCAATCGCGGCTCCCCCCGCTTCGGCTTAACCCGGGGCGCTCAGCCGCGCGTCTGACCCCCCGGGAGCCGGGCGCTCTCACTGGGGCCAGGGGCGCCGCTTCGGGGGGGGGGGACCCTGCGCATCTGGCCCTCCCCCTTCACCCGAGAGACGGGGTTTCTCCCAGCTGAGCGGCCAGGGTCGCTTTACTGCCCGATTCATTCGTTTCTCTTGGGCAGGGGGTAGCGCTCGAGTCCGTAGGGCGGCGCATTGCTCGGCAGTAGGAGCGCGGCTCTGCGGGGCGCCCGGTGCTCGCAAGCTGCTGCCCAAGTTGTTGTGCCTGCGATACAGTCCTTTAGAGAAAAAAGTTAGTAACCAAGAGCTCAAGGCAGCCGCAGACTTCAGTTAATGCGGGTCACACAGCAATGGCTGTGTCTGTTGAGAGCCGGGGCTACATATAAGTGTTGTAGGGTCCCAAATGAAGCTATTTTCCTTTATGTTATTTTGGGGAAATATTGACCTCTTTTGAGAATTTGATTAGCGTACACACAGACGAGAAGTAATATCATCCTGCAAGGTGGTGAATAATTAAATAGTGGGGAAAGTCACTAGGCGATAACAGTCATTTTTTTGCCCCGCTACTGATGACTGACATGAACAAGATCAGTTGCTGACCTGTTGCCTAACTGAGCAGGGTTGAGTGACGACGCAACAGAAAAACTGTTACACAGAACGAGTTTCCTGTGTGAAATCGATTTTCTTGGTAGCAACAACAGCAGAGAAGTTCGGCAAATAAGGAGGCAGATACGATCTGGGATATCAGAATCCTAAAGGTCAATTTGAGTGCACAGAGGTTGTGAACTATAATTGCTCATAATGCCGTTTCAGATTAACCTGTATAGCTCACAGGGTTTATTGCGTCAGCAGCAGAGGAAAATGAATTCATCTAAGGAAATACAATTAAATCATTCATCTGCAGTTAAGCTAAAGGAAAGCTAGGAGTGAGGGTGACCTGAAGTGTTCACTTTTAATATTAGCATTAAACTGAAGGACACGTTAAATAACATAAAGGCTGAGTTTGGATTTTGGAATAGAGAATGTGCCCTGACACATCAAATGTCAGAATGTGAGAGGTGAAAACTAAAAGTGGGGGGGGGGGAATCATTACACAAACTGTGGAATGGGATCTTCATCAGGAAATGTCCTTTTTTTTCTTGATCATAAGCTTCAAATGGAGTGGCTTGCACTTGCGCCAGGGATGAATTGAGCCTCTGTGGTGCTATTCTGTGGGGTGTTCAGCACCTCCAACTCCCAGTGACTTCAATGGGAGATGAAGGTGTTCAGCACCTAACCAGATTGGGATCCATGTAGTTGTATGGACTTGTAGTTAAACAGAAAGGTTTAGATGTGATTATTTTCTTGGGCTAATTATAGAGCAAGCCAAAGTGTGTTAGGTGCTTTACAAACAGAGTAAACCAGGTCCTTGCCCCATATAACTTGCAGCCTAAGATAATTTACAGACAGATGACTGGGAAAAAGGGAGGCAAAACACATTTTTAACTCTTGCTTATACTATTATAGGAAGTTGTATGTTACATCTTGAAGAAAAAATGTTTTTGAACAGAGGAAAATACCAACATTACAATTTTATGTCTATTTATCAAGTATACAAAAGGTATCTATCTAGCACTCTCCGTACCTCTGATATAGTTCTGATTTATTATTATTTGTATTATCATAGTGTCTGGAGCCCCAGGCATAGAGCAGGACCCCACTGTGCTAGGTGCTGTACAAACACAGAACAAAAAGACAGTCCCTGTCCCAAACAGTTTACAAAAAACAAGCGGAAACTAGCAGCAAACCCCACCAAAGGAAAACTGACCCAGAACAGTACTCCTACAAACCTACCCACCCACAAACCCCTTCTCTTTCCTAAAGCCTGAGTAAGTAGAGATGCCTTCCAGCATGTTTTGAAGGTCAGCAGACTTGGGCTATTTCAGACCAAAGGGAGCCGCAAGTTCTAAAGTCAAGGGTGCCCATAGAGAACACTCCCCCATCACTCTTACATCAAGGAGACACCAGTAAAAGCAAATAGGGTTATAAAAGGGATTTTAGCAGAGTTTTGTGGATATTTGAAAATAACTCCTCAAATTACCAGTGGAAATCCAGCATAGACAATATTTCTTATGATATTTTCCCTGAAAGCTCTGAACATTCTTGGTTTCTTTTGGTGGTAATACTGATTTTAATTAAAAGTTTATTCACATATTTAAAAAAAACCAAAACAGACCTATCACCAGTACTGAAAATTAAGGGATAGCTCAGTGGTTTGAGCATTGGCCTGCTAAAGCCAGGGTTGTGAGTTCAATCTTTGAGGGGGCCATTTAGGGATCTGGGGAAAAAACAACACTGTTAGGGACAGTACTTGATCCTGCTAATGAAGGCAGTGGACTGCACTTGATGACCTTTCAAGGTCCCTTCCAGTTCTATGAGATAGGTATATCTCTGTATATTACTTGGGGTGGGCTGGAGAAATGGCTTTGTTAATTTAGATCTCTGATTGGAATGAATTAAACAGAATTAGCCATATAGAATTAAGCCATCACCATGAGCTAAAACAACAGTGACAGCTAATGCACATAGCTAAGGCTTCCTCTATCCACATACAATGATGGGTTCAATCCCATTGGGAAATAGAAAGAACCTATTTGAATGTGTTGGTGAAATGCTAAATGCTGTTGTTGGTTTGTCAGCTGGAACTCAGAGGGATGTTTCTAACTTGTTGGAGATGAGTATCCTCTAGCGCTCTGAGATTATAGGATTAATGAGTATCAATACTTAAGATGACTCATGAGCAGGGGCTTCCTGAAGTGAATAAATTTACATAAATTTCCCAAGGTCTGTTGGAATAACAAATAGTTCCAGGGAATTTTCCCTTCTTTAATAACTGACGGTAAAATCCTGAACTCACTGAAATCAGTGGGAATTTTCCATTGACCTCAGTAGGGCCAGGATTTCATGTGGAGAGTTTGGGAACTCCTCGGTATTTCTATTTTTATTGAAAACGAGAAAGTGCTTGGAAAGCCTCCAAACCTGGGATTTGGTGACCAGGGCAAGGGAATTCTCCATATCGGTAGTTCACTAACTTTAGATTTTTGTATTTACCCTTTACAAATATTTAGCTCTAGCCCAGATTCTGCTCTCAGTTATCCCAGTGTAAATCTAGAGTAAATTTCTGGATAACTGAGCGAAGAATCTGGCCATTTGTTAGAGTACATAATCTTCACCACCACCCAAAGCTGCAAAGTTAAAGCACTGACATAAAGGTGAGTGCACAAATCTAGGCTGACTACACAGAGCCTTCCTTTATGTACGCAGATGGCCCTGAGGCAGTTGTCTACTTAGCTGCTAGGGAGTTAATTGCAACTGATTTTA
This sequence comes from Terrapene triunguis, assembly GCF_002925995.2. Classification (NCBI taxonomy): domain Eukaryota; kingdom Metazoa; phylum Chordata; order Testudines; family Emydidae; genus Terrapene; species Terrapene triunguis. The sequence continues at coordinate 694,655 of NW_020664471.1, read as the reverse complement.
CTATAATTACCATACGAATCAAGAACAGGTAATACTGCAGTAATCCCATTACTACAAGATATACAGTTGACTGCATCCCGTGAGGAAGTAGAAAAAGCAAATATGGTAAAATAATCTGAATTTTATCCAATTTTTTAAAAATAAGGGTCAGATCCTCCACTGGTATCAACAGGCATAGTTCCATTGAACTTAATACAGCTACATCAAGTTACAGTGATGTTTAATCATTTAAAATACTTAATTTTAAGGGTGTGCAAGGGCACTTTCAGATTTCACAAGAGCAAAAGAATAAAATATACTTCAAATTTTGCATTATTCCTTCCCTCCAATTCTACCTTTGGCTTGATACCTCTGAGCATATATAGCTCTTTACACTTGAGCCAACTTTTATTACAAACTGCTTTGCAGGAATTTATCTTTTGATTTGAACAATTTTGGGCCAGATTCTAATCTTGCTCAGTCACTCCCATGTAAATCTAGGCATCCATTGGAGTTACTTTGGATTTACACAGGAGTAACTGAAGCCAGGATCTGGCCCATTCCTTCCAAGCTCGAATATAGCGGTATAGCTCTTAGTATGAGAGAATCATTTATTTTGTGTCTTTTTACAATTTTAAAATTTAAAACCTCTTCAATTGCCATTTTTTCCTTCTATGGGTCCTTCTCCTTTCCTCCCTCCCACCCCAATACTATCCTCACACACCCTGCCATGCTTGAAGGATTCACAATGCCATTTTACTTTGCAGAAAAATCCTGAAAATGGACTTGCATAATAAGATAGAATCTAAAAAACATACATCCATTTAAAAATTGACTAAATATAGATGCATTCACTTAGGATCTGAGCCTGCATTGCTTGATTTCAATGGAAGTTTGGATTGCTCAAGGAATACACAATCAGTCCTTATAAAGTAGACAGTAACCGTTCTCTTGCAACCATTATGAGCTACAGTGTCAACTCGCACACCTTTCCATGAGACTCTAAAATAAATCTATAAATGTGTGTGTATACATATATGTACACATACATAAATAGTGTAAGAATGTCATCTCAACCTATGCAAAAAATATACAGGGATTGGTTCATAGTTATGAAAATGCAGCTCTCTTCTGTCAAATCTGTTTGGCTTGTTAAGATTATTGAAAGACTATTCAATGTTTTTATTTTGTTCCTTTTCAGCAAAATGATGCTCCAAAACCCAGGCCAGGTATCTGCATCAGAAGTCAGCGCCTCCGCAATTGTTCCCTGTTTGTCTCCTACAGCGTCACTGGGGTTTGAGGATTTCACAAATCTAACCCCACTGGTGAAGGAGGAATTGAGATTTGCCATCCAAAATAAGTGCCTATCCCACAGGATGTCTTCCACATTGGATACAGTGACAGTGTTGGAAAGACCTGTTGAAATGTCTGTTCTGAAAGCAGAGGTATCATTCCTTCGATAATATTTCCGTTTGATTGATTAGTGTTCTGATTTAATGTACCACAAAATATCCCAAAGACCAAGAATGATATAATCTCAAACACAGGCAGTCCTCAGGGGACTTAATCTGTCAATGTGTTCAGTGCTCTAGTGTTTCTTTATTTCTGTTTTCTTTAGATGCTACTGTGAAACACTATTTCACCTTTCATTTCAGTTAGGGCCAGTTTATTTTTAGCCTGACACAAGTAATAACTTCCCTTATTAATGGAAGGGAGTATCTCTAGAGGGTACTCTGTATCTGGCTTCACTACTGACTTGCTGTAGGGCCTGGAGCAAGTCACTGCAATTTAACCTTGATGTAGTTAGTTAAGGTCATCTGCAGGTGGGAGGTAAAGGGTTGACTTTCCTCAACTCGCTACAGGGAAGTAAAATCAACCACTAGGATTTTATATCAAAGTCACTATCTCAAATTAGCTATCTCAATATAAAAAGACACCTTTTATTGCAGTGAAGTTTGGTCAATAGCCATGAATAGGGTGACCAGACTGAAAAATCGGGATGGGGGTGGGGGGTAATAGGAGCCTATATAAGAAAAAGACCCACAAATCAGAACTGTCCCTATAAAATCTGGACATCTGGTCACCCTAGCCATGAATTGGTTGTAAACCAGTTTTCTGGTTGTGAACCTACCAGGTGGCCAAAAAGAAAGCGCTAAGCTGTATAATAGCACCCTCTTCTGAAGAAACCAGCTGTACCATTCCTAGCCTCGGGGGAGGTGGGGCAGATTGTGAACTCATGCATATTGGTCTAAGTCTGAGTAACTCCACTGAAATCTATGGAGTTATACTAGTGTAAAATCCAAGTGAGATGAGAATCTGGTCCATAGGTCAAAGTTACTTTGGGTTTACACTGGAGTAACTGAGAGCAGAATTGAGTGTAAAGAGTGAAACTTTTTGTGAATTCCATACACAACCATTGATCCCACTCCATACTCCTATTGGCATCAGAGGGTATTCAGTGTGTAAAGATGGCTGGGTTGAGTACAGCTAGTAGATCTTAGACACTGGCATAGTACTCTGCTATCCAACCACCAGACTAGGGGCCTGATTCTGCACATCATTATTACTCAGACAAAACTCCTCCTGACTTCAGGGAATTAAACATTAGTCAGTAGAATAAAATCTGAATATATTTTAATTTAAAAATGTTGGCTTAAATAACTCTTCAGAATGTGACACATAAAGGACCTCATTCTGATCTGTTACGCCAGGTTTACATTGATGACCTCAGAGGTGATACTCCTGATTTACACTGTTGTGAGATCAGAAGCATACCTCTAGAGTGTCTGATGCTCTGTGTTGGTAACACACCTATTAGTGCTAACCTTTAGTGCTACCATTATTTTAAAAGTCAGCAATTATCAACATGATTATTCTGCATTTACTGCATCATGCTGAGTATGTGCATCTTGAATCTTGCTAGTTTTCGCCCCAAGAAGATGAAAGGAAAAAGAGAAGAAGGGAAAGGAACAAAATTGCAGCTGCAAAATGCCGAAACAAAAAGAAGGAGAAAACAGAATGTTTGCAGAAAGTAAGTTACTGACTTTGACTGTTCTCAACCTATTTCCTCTTTCTGTTATTTGAGCAAATAGGACAATGTCTTCGGGCTAAAGGTCAGGACTGGGAGTTAGGAGATGTGGACTCTCTTCCTGTCTCTGCTACAGACTTCCTGTGTGATCTTGGACAAGTCATTTACCCTCTTTTCCCTAACTGTAAAATGGAGATATTTAGCCACCTCACTTGAGCGGTGGAAAGCTGAATTCACCAATGGGTGAAATTCATCTCTGTGCAGAAGGCTGGCACAAGGCCTATGCAAAATCCTAGGACACTGGGGTGAATTTTACCCAAATGCCTTTAGATCAAATTTGGTTAACAATGAAAGATATATGAAAAATAACTGAAGAAGGAGAAGAAAACATTGTTGAAATTTTAGTGAATGATAGTGTTATTTATATGGATAATAGTAATCTGAAAATGTAAATGAGGAATTAAAATTACATTTCACATAATGTACATTATAGATTCTAATAAGCTATGCTTACTCCATGCACCAAAACTTGATTTTTCTATGAAATGGCTCTCCAGTTAGAAATGATCACTGATGTAGTAGCTTAACAAATTAAAGCTGCATCTCATTTGGTTTATAATTAACACTACTGATTGAACTTTTCAGAGAAGTAACTTTTACAAATCACAAGCTTATTTACTATTACTATTACTTATTGATACCGTAAGCTTATGCCACTGCAAAACAGTAATGATGTCATAAGAGTCCTATAGACAAGAGCCCTATAGACAGGGTAGCACAGAGGACACAAGAATAGGCACAAAGTATCCCTTATGGTGCTAATGTCTGTCTCCATTAGCAAGTTTGTGATTAGTAGTGTTTAGTATTTAGTGCATTAAGAGTACTAAGCAGTCTCTCAAAAGCCCCATATCAGTGACTGTCTCTTCAGAAAAGTGCAGGGAGCCCATTAACATCACTCCTTGTGTTGGTCAGAGGGGCTTATCAAAGAAAAGCAGGGTGCTGCTTCTTATCCTACCCCAAAATGAACGGACTGCCTCCACAGGCTCTAAGTCCCTGCTGGCCTGGGAACAAGGAACCAGGCTAGAATCAAGGATTCAGATCCTGGGGTGCAGTTCACTGAAACTTCTACTCTGCTGTTGGACTGGCCAAGTGAGTTCATAATGGCTTTTTTTTTTTTTTTTGTGGTGGTGGCAAATAAGCTTCCTTTTGGCCAAAGCAATGTTTGGCAGGTAGCTCTATTGAATTTGGCTTTGTGACCATTGTCATATTTCTTTAAAGGGCAAAGAGGGCCATTGTCTGAATCTGTTCTCTAGACTATTATATACTGGTGAAGTACAGTTGCATAGTTATGACTAATTAAGAAGCAGGTAGTTTCTTTCTAACCCAGCCATCATGCTTTGCTACCATTAAAGGGTGGCAACCATCACAATAACATTATGGTTAACTATGTAAAATACTCACTGTAATACTTATGTCTGTGCTCTGTGACTAGGAATCAGAAAAGTTGGAAACTATCAACGCAGAACTAAAGGCCCAGATTGAAGAGCTAAAGAATGAGAAGCAGCATTTGATATACATGCTCAATCTCCACAGGCCCACTTGCATAGTTCGAGCACAGAACGGGAGAACACCCGAGGATGAAAGAAACCTCTTTATTCAACAGATCAAAGAAGGAACATTGCAGGGTTAAGGCAAACCAAGAGTTCTCATAGTGCATCTTTACACCAAAAAAACAGAAACCATCGAGGATTTGACTCAATGTGTATCTGTAGGATCCTATTAGTCTAGAACCGTTAGGCAGGGGAGATTGCTTTGTTAAGCAGGAAGGATCATGTTGGCTTAGCTGTGATTCTTCCTCTCCAAAGATGTGGTCTCGATCAAGTCGAAGAGTCCTTTGCCTCAACTCTAGGTTTTAGTACTTGTCATACTTGCTGTTCCTAGAAGCTACAGACAACAGCTCCGGAAGTTTTAGGTCTCTGTAGTGTACAGTGCCTGCACTCATGATGTTTGTGTTAGAACACTATGACTTCCAATGATGCACATCGTACCGACAGCTGTGCTGGATGGACACTATCTTTCCTTGTTGCTGGTAGGGAAAGCACACTGAGAGTGTTTTTAAAGTTTTGCAATGTTTCCAGAATGATGCTTTCTGGCAGAATGTGTTGCTATGTGATGGGACATACTGTAGTCTAACCTAATGCTGCAAAGACTTTCGTTTCAAACTAAGCATTGTACTTTTTTTTTTTTCACAACACTTGTGTGGGTTTTTTATGACTCAGCGGCAGATTCTGAGAAGTCTGAGAGATGTGACAAGTGTCAGTTTCTTGCCAAATGTCCGTGTAACTAAGTTTGCATTTACTGAACTGGAACCTCACTCACTGTTCTTCAGGAATTGCAATTTTGCATGAAAAATAGGAAAGCACCTTGGCCTTTGCGCACCCAAAGTATAATGTCTCATATGTGTGATATTTCAAAGAACTTTATGGAAACAAAATTACACAGTAAAAATAGACTTGAAAAATCTAATGATTCCCTAATGTCTTGGGTTCTGAGCATGCAATCTTTATTCAGGCAAAACTCCCATTTATCATTCATTCTGGGTGAAATTCACCCCGTGCAGAGGGCAGGTGCAAGGGCTATACATCATGTAAGCCCTATTTTGATGCTATAAATGTAATTTAAATAATGCATCCACCTTATGCTGGCCCTCTGCACATGGGTGAATTGCACTTTTTGGGAAGAGGGAACTAACCACGAAGGGACTTCAATAAGACTTTTGCTTGAGTAAGGATTGCAGGATTGAACCCCAAGTTTGTGAATCACAGAAAATAGAAATGGAAAAGACTTACTACATTAGATCACACAGGGGCTGATTCTGCACACCTTTACTCAAATTAGTAATCCTGTTCACACAAGTAGTCCCACACGTAGCTCTTATTCATGTGAGCAATGGTTTGAAGTCTCTCACCCTGTCAGGATTATTTCTTATTGCCAGATGATTTATACAGGGGAAAGAATTCTGACTGTAGTAATTTTTCTTTCACATTTGAGTGGTAACTGCAGCCAACCAAAATGCTGTTTAGAATCCAAGAATAGCCTAGAACTTGGTGATGTAGTGAGTAACTATTTTTTACTTTTTTAAAAATCTAACCTTAGATGTTTTGAACTATTAGTTGAGCTGCTGGACTAAAGAGCTAGAGTTATGAGTGTTTAAATTCTGATGTTTCTGTGAAATCCTCAGATTGTTTAATCCTATTAAATATTATCATTACAGTTTTCTGTAAAAGAAAATATTATCCTTATTTATCACTAATATTCCTAAGAAGTTGAAATAATAAATATTGCAAACAAGAAAAAACTGAAAACACAAGTGTTGTACTGTTTTTTATTTTTACTTTTTGGTGTCTAATATTATATATTTCTAAACTTCAACGCTTCTATTTGGGACACCACTATTTAAAAAGTATAAGTGCCTGATTCTTGCTTCTCATGAGGTGTTCATCATCTTGCAGGATTGGGTTCAGAGATTTCATATCTCAATCAGTGGTGTCTAATTGCTTAATAATGCATTTTAAATGAAATAAATCATAAAAATGGAGCTTACAGTACATAATATTTTACACCAGTTCTGCAGTGTTAAAAATACAATTTCAATCTAAAGGCTAAACCAATAGATACCTCAACCATCAGCTTCTTACTTTACAAGCCCCAAATGGGTAAACCAGATATCATACCAGATCCCTTTTTATTTTTATATTCTGCAACAGAACTTCTTAATACACTTTCCTAAGATCTGGATATATTGTAATGTCCTATATCATGTTTCAGATATGTACTTCAAGCACCTGAAAGGTGAATGTATAAAATACAACATATTGGGCCACATTCAGTCCCGGGGACCAAGTCTCTCGTTGCAGATTATATGGAACTCCCAATGACTTCAATGAGAGTTTCTCAGATCCTGTGGTTGGAGAACAGAGTCCCCTCATGCAATTCCACTGGCTTAACTGGAGTTACACAATGGATAAATTTGGCCCATTGTTTGTCTGACACAGGAAATACATAGAACGTGTTTCAATAACCTTGTCAAATGAATTTTCATTAGCATTTGACTTCTGTAATATAGAAGCAGTAGATCTAAGCATAATCCAGATACCAAACTCCTTGGCTTTGTCCTTTGTGCAACAAATATCAGCAAAGGCAAAATAAAAAAAAAGTTTGTCCCTTATGCTGTTATAAGGTATTAGTACAGGGACTGGCTTCATTTACTGTTCAACATAATCACAAAATTCATGTCTCTTCTTTAGGAATTTTGTACAGTTGCTATTAACTGTATTACTGGTGACGCAGGCGTCATGCATTTGCTACTTGAGTTAAACATAAATGTTATTTACTAGCATGCCAAATGTTAATGTGGTATCACTACTTTTGTCAGAAGGTATTCTGTTTTTATTTCTATCTGTTCAGTCATTGCTGCTTTGCACTGTGAGTGTGTGTGTGTGCATGCACCCGTGTGTATGTGCAAGTATAATTCATAAGTTATGGTACTGCAGTTAATTTGAATATACCCAAGAAAGCAATGTCTAAAAAGGCTAGACATGAGCAATGCATTGCATGGGTTTAGTAAATGTCTACTTTATTCGGGAGAACCTTTAAAACAGCATTAAAAGCAATTTGTTTTCTATTCTCAAGGTTATGTTTTGATACTTTAATAAAAAATAATTAATATACATTTGCTCATGTGTGACTTCATTCTAAGATTCATTCAAAATCTGGAAACAATTTCTTTTCTTAGAAGAACAAGAAGCTATTTTAAAAAATATGTTTCCAACAATAAGTTTTTGGAAGTTGAAACTGGCATTGTTTACTGAACTCTATACTCCTCTATATACCCCAGGAATGCTAGGCTGCTGGCTTCATACACAGCATAGTAGTTGCATCAGGGGACTCGTAGCCAGGACTTTTATGCTGTGAGATGTTGGGCAAGTCACTTTAGCCCTCCATGCCTCCGTTTACTCATCTGCCAAATGGGGATAATACATATGTTAGAGGGCTGCTATAGAGCTTCATATTTATAGATTGTTTTAGGATGATAAGATGGAATGTGCTATATAAGTGCAAACTGTTAAAAATTACAGGTTGGGGATCTGGGGATTTTGTTATTGGTTGTTTATTTGGGAAAACGTTAAGGATTATAGCTAAAATATGCAAGCTTGTATATTCGGAACCGAACACCTACATCCATACTAAAGTTCCTAAATAAAAGTGTCCTGGCACTTACAGGTAGGTGCTGACCAAAAATTTTAGCCTGAATACTTTGCAAATAAGAAAAACCCTCAACACAGTGGAAATTCCAGTAGATTGGAGTTATTTAAATATCAGTAGCCCCAGGATCCAGTAGACTAATAGATGCATTGCATCATTACAAAACCTATTTGGCCAACTGAAACCAGTTTAAAATTTCAACTGGACTTTCTACTAGGAAAGACAGTGGAGAGAGAGGTGGAATTTGGGACTACCAACTTCAACAGCATCTTTTTTCTTGATAAATGGAACTTCCCTATCAATATATCCCTTTAAAAGACTTGCACCAGCCAACATGCATATATTCAATCTCTCACCCATTTTCTTCTATCTGCTCTTATTTGGATGGCAATCATGCTTTAGCTAGTGTGGTTTTGACTTCTTGTCTCATTTTATCTTTGCTAAATTTGTAAGCCACCTGCTTGCCTTCAACACAAACTATTAATCACAGGTTTGTTTTAAAAAACCTCATCAACAGGCTAGGCATTGCTGATGTTAATTGTATTTATGTTATATAATATTTATTTTAAAACATATGATCTGAAAAAATCTAATTGTGTACATCACTAGTGTATGTAACATTCTTATCACTGTTACTCTTGTTCTCCTTCCCCTATTCCCTCTGATAGTTTGTTATACGTGCTTGTTGCATTTTGTCTTAAATTAGGGCCTGATCTTGCAATTATATCCATGCAGACCCATGCAGATCACATTGCAGAATGGGGGCTTTCCAAAAAAATGTTTGATGGGGCTCACCATGACTGAGACCCACTAATAAGTGTATTTTGTTCTGGGTCTTTTCTATCCTCATAACCTATTTTTACACATTTTGCCCAAGAAAGCAAGTTCAACAACACTGGGATAAATAATCAGTGAGTCAATTCAATTAATTAAAGGGTAGAAGCTCCCACAAAGTGAATAAAAATAACCATTAATTCCATGTTTTAGAACAGATTAAGGGGCTGTTTTAGACTCTAAGAGTATAGGTTGGCATTTTATAAGTTTGTAGCTTTACCTATTAAAATGTTAACAAGATCACAGACAACAGATATTCTGGTCTTGATGTTTTTGTAGAAGAAATCTTATAGGTGGTTACAAAACTCATAGAAAGAAATCACCCACAAATGTAATTATAGGAGGGAAAACACAATCCAAATTATGTTAAGATGAACAAAAGCAAAAAACAGAATAACTAGTTATGGTTATACTATGCTTTTTAAATGTTACTGATGGAGATCACCTAGTGGTGGTTAGCAGTAACTTCACATGCCAGCTTCAAATCTTGTGAAATTGTTAAAAGGTGCACAGTTAGGCACCTCTCTGTCCTTTCTTACCCCTTTCCCCTCCCTGAATCCTGTAAATATTTATGTATATGTTTAACTTTATTACTGGGAGTAGTCCCAAAATCAAAGTAATTACTTGTGGAAGTAAAGTTAAGCTAATGTACAAGTGTTTGCAGGATTGGGCCCTGAGATTGTAGTTGACAATGTGGACCGAGACTTGCTGCTACATTTATCTTATTTTATTCAGCAGGTGGCCAGAGTTTGCAGCTGACGTTCACAAATACTGTCAAACACAGTTCAGTAGAAAGGACCATATTACTAGCATTGGCCTCAATCCTGCAAATGCCTGACTTCAATGGGACTATTTCTATGGGTAAACTTACTCACATGTGGATGAAAGTGCAACTCCCACTGGGACCGTGCTCTCCCTGGCTTGGGTAAACAGAGCTCTCCCATTGCACCCACTCCTCCTTTGCTGGTGTAGTGAGAGCTCTTCATCCTGTTTAAATCTACTTTAACCATCAGAACTGAGGCACAGAGAGATTAAGAGACTTAGTCCAGATCACAAAGAAATCCAGAAAGCCAGTGGTGGATTTAGTAGCAGAACCCAGAAGTCCTAACTCCCAGTCCCAGTATTGCCAACTCTTGTGATTTTATCACGAGTGTTCTTCTTAAAGCCCCAGCTCCTACAGGTATGCAATTAGATGAGCATCTCAGTGTTCATGGTTGCAGAGAAAAGCTTGACAATGTGACCGGAGTTACCATAAAGACTCAGAAATGACAAGACAAATAAAATGAACCCAAAATATATTATATTTTTAAAATTTCATTATTTGTAAGCAAATCTCATGATTTTTGGGCCTTACTCATGATTTTAGAGTGCTTGGGGTTGTCCATGCTGCATTCCCTGCTCTAACAAGCAGGCACTCTATGCTCTTTCTTGCATGACACATCCTAATGATGCTGCTGTTAGAAAAATCAATTATCTGTGGAGATTCTGAAAGGGTCTAAAGACTAGACTTCACACCTAATAGTGAAGGGGGGGGGGGAAAGTTGGGTATTGTAAAAAATTTACTTGTTTTTAAAGTAACATTCAAACATCGTGCTGCTCTCTGCACCCAACCAACAGCGGTGAGCAAAGCTATTTCATTGTACATTTATCTTAGTAGTTATTTTTATCTTATTTCTCAGGGCAGCATTCAATTGCATTCTTGAGCCTCCTCTCCCTTTGTGCACTGACCTGCCACTTCACTTCTCTTTAGAGATTGTTACTTGAATGAACATAATGTTTCAGTGTCTGCTTATAAGGTGATGGCATGACCATCCCATCATGTACAGAAGCCATTCCACAGGAAGCTTAAACAACATTAAGGTTGTATAATTAAGCATTCAAAAGTCAGGAAATGTCAATGTTAAAGTTGCAAGCAGAAGCTTAACCTTGCCCCCACTCTGTATATGCCAAACAATAGTTTTTAGTTACATGATCACTTATTATTTCTCAAATAATATAATAATTACACTAGCTCAGTGGTTTGAGCATTGGCCTGCTAAACCCAGGGCTATGAGTTTAATCCTTGAGGGGGCCATTTAAGGATCTGGGCCAAAAGTTGGGGATTGGTCCTGCTTTGAGGGGGTTGGACTATATGACCTCCTGAGGTCCCTTCCAACCTTGATATTCTATATGCAGTGTCTTGTAGACTTTTGTATTTCTCTATATGCCACACTAAGAGAGCCCACGAAAGTTATATATATATATATACACACACACACAAGATGTGAAGCGAATAAGGCAAGGGCTTCTTACAAGAAGCAACTTGCTATCATGATATATGGAATCAAAGACATTCTTAAACGGGAGACATTTAGAAAAGAAAACTACAACTACAGACACAAACAGGCTTCCACATAGCCTGTGCTCCAGCTTTGTCTCCCTTGTTTACCAGGGACCACACTTCGTTGGAAACTGTATAGCACAGAGATATCTCATGGTTGAATAATATATTACAAGTTAACATATCATTGTATGTATTGTGGAGGTCACGCATACAACCCCACGGGGTTGGAGGGGAGTGAGGACTGCAGAGGTTAGTGCATTCAGTTCCTCCAAACTCCTTGTGTGGCTCTCAACTGATTCCCCTCCAGCTGAGCCAAGAGCTATGTCAATGTACTCCAGAGGAGACATGTCCAGCCCTCCTTGGCCAGGATACCTCGCTGTGATAGAAGTTGCTGAATGGGGATTGGAGATGGAAGATGAGGGTGTGAAAAAAGTCCTTCCTAATAATAAACTAAACTAAACATACGTATCTCCAGCAAATGAACTTTCAATTCCCTTGCAAAAAAAGCAGTTCCTTCTCTTCAGTTCCTCCTTCGCTCTTCCTCTTCTCCCCTCTCCGCACTGCAGCCAAACCCCACATTCTCCCTACCACTTCCACAGTATCAGCAGGAGCAGCTTTAGGCATAGGCTACATAAATGGCTGTCTACAGCACAAGGTCTAAAGGTGCACTGGACCACCACTGGAATAGCCACAGCCAGACACCATCAGTACAGTTCTGAACATCACTGTCTGTGGCACTTCTGTGCACCCAGTATCCTCCCCGTCCCAGAAATGTGTTATCCTTGCCAGGGGCGGCAGGGTTGTAGAAATTTTGGTGGTGCCCAGAACGCTCAGAGCCCGCCCCCCTCCAACATTGCCCCCCCACCTGTCTAAGGCTCTGGGAGGGAGTTTGGGTGGGGGGAGGAGGACTGGGGTGCAGGCCCTGGGCTGGGGCAGGGGATTGGGATGCAGGAGGGGTGCAGGCTCTGGGAGGGAGTTTGGATGGGGGGAGAAGGTTTGGGGTGCAGGCCCTGGGCTGGGGCAGAGGATTGGGGTGCAGGAGGGGTGCAGGGTGCAGGCTCTGGGAGGGAGTTTGGGTGCAGAAGGGGTGAGAGGTTGGGCTCTGGGAGGGAGTTTGGGTGGGGGAGGGGGTCTGGGGTGCAGGTTCTGGGATGGAGTTTGGATGGGGGGAGAAGGTTTGGGGTGCAGGCCCTGGGCTGGGGCAGAGGATTGGGGTGCAGGGTGCAGGCTCTGGGATGGAGTTTGGGTGCAGGCGCTGGGGTGGGTGTGCAGGCTCTGGGAGGGAGTTTGGGGGCGGGAGGGGCGTGTGGGCTGGGGGGTGCAGGCTCTGGGAGGGAGTTTGGGGATTGGAGGGTATACGGAGGGAGGGGGTGCAGGCTCTGGGAGGGAGTTTGGGGGCAAGAGGGGGGTGTGGGAAAGGGGAGGGGGTGAAGGCTCTGGGAGGGAGTTTGGGGGTGTGTGGGAAAGGGCTGGGGGGGTGCAGCACTTACCTGGGGCTCCTAGGCAGGGCGGGCCGGGGGGCCTCCGCGCTCTGCTACCCCCAGGCACTACCCCACAGCTTCCTATTAGCCGCGGGGCGCTTGGGGCGGGAGCAACACATGTGGACACAGACCTGACCCACCCCGCCCAGGGGCCACAGGGAGGGGCCAGCAGCCATGTGGAGCAAGCAGGCAGGAAGCCGCTCAGCTCCGCTGCGCTGCTGGTGGTGGGTGGGGGCCCTGGGCTGTTTTAAATTCCCCGGGGGACGTGAGGGGGGGAGCACCTGGGGGCAGAAGGCGGGGCCGAGGGACAGACCCAGCCTCAAACAGTGGTGGAGCCGGGCCCCAGGCTCAGAATATTCCTGGTGCCCAGGCACCACGGGCTCATAGAACTCGCCGCCTATGATCCTTACGTCCTGTTTACTCATGAGCAGCAGGCTCCTCTGGGTCTCAGGTGAGCCCCAGAATCCGGCTGCACTGGTTGCAGTGGTACCATTGCAGTCAATGGAAAGATTCTGGGATGTGTTTGGGAACGAAAGGTTCCTGTCACAGATAACTGGGCAGGAAACAGAGACAAATGACTTGGAGAAAAAATGACACAGGTGACTGGGTGGGTAGGGCTGTGAGAGAAAGGGAGCAGGGAATGACTGGGATATGAGGAGGTACAAATTCCATCTTTGCCTAGGGACTCAAGGCACCTACAACCATCCCTGAGTCGCAGAAGCATCAACATGATGAACCAGAGTTTGTCTTAAGCAAAAAGAGGACAGTTTGGCCACTATTATAGCTGGCCCCTTCACTCTGAAAGCTCACTGATGCCGAATGTGAGATAAGATTCTACTCTAGTATATTAGCTGGAAGCCTCTAATTCTTTTCTTCCACAAGCACATAAACAGTGAGCTGGCTGCTGGGAAGACATTCAGTTAAGTCTGGCATTTCTGACATTGCCTCAGATTCCTGCTCCCGTGAGTAGCTAGGTAACTTTGTGTGTGTCAATGAGAGTGATGTGGCTGTCCTACAGATAGAAAATAGTTTATGCCCAAATAAATTTGTTAGTCTCTAAGGTGCTACAAGTACTCCTCGTTCTTTTTGCTGATGCAGACTAACACAGCTACCACTCTGAAAATAGAACCTGTTACTAAAGGAGCTCTCTACTACTTCTAAAGGAGTGGGAAAGGCCTGTGTTCTTAGAGATGAACTTCAAAGTTTCTACACCTAGCTCCTTCTGTGGATGATTTATGTAGTCCCAGTGGCCAAAATGTTCAGATCGGAGTGTCTGAAGTTAGGCTCCTAAATCCTATCTAGACCCCAATTCACTTAACCACATGCTTATGTCCATGGAAACCACTTAAGCAAGTGTATAGCTTTAAGCATATGCTTAAATCCCATTAACTTCAATGGAATTTGAGCATGTAATTACAGGTAAAAATGTGCTTAAGTGCTTTCCTAAATTGGGGCCTTAGGCACTTAAATAAAAGTGGTTTGATTTTCAAAAGTCCTGAGTACCCATGAATCCTAATGAAGACAATGGGAACTGCTGGACTCAAAACCTTTGAAAATCAGTCTGCTTTTATTTAAGTGCCACAGATCTCAAAATGTTTTATAAAAGTGGGCAAGTACCAGTACCCCATTTTACAGATGGGGTAATTAAGATACAGCGAAGTGACATGACTGCCCGTACACTAGATGCCTGATGAGCTCTTGAGACCTTCTGTCTGCATCATTACACGTGACATTGATGCACTGAATTAAATTAAAAGAAAAAATATACATAATGCCACTAAAAACAGCCAGTTGTTGCCATCACTAGTTATTATTCTGGTAAGAATCTGTCCAATCTTTTTTAAACTTCTGAGTTGTACCTGATATTGCTAATAATGTAACTGTGCCATTGCTTATTCTACTTTAATGCCAGTAAAATAATAATAATGATGAAGAAACAAATGCTGTCCTCACTTCCTCCAAGGTCATGGAAAGCTGTAATCCAGTGGAACTGTCTCAGTTCGTCTGCATGAATTGAAGGACCGGTCACTAAAAGGCCACACTGGTGATTCCACACCCTGTGTGTGCCATCAATATCTATAGACTCCAAAAGCATTGGAACCAGGCTCAGAACCAGGACCATCAGCACCAAAAACACAAGCCCTTGTGTACATGAGATCAGAATTAAGAGAAAGTCATAATCTAGTCATCTGCTCTAATCCAGTTCTAACATTGGCAGCCTTGGTCAAGTCACTTCTGTGCCTCAGTTTGTTCATAAAATCAGACTACAGGAGGGTTGGCTAGTTAAAGTTTGTGAAGTTTTTTGGAGATGAAAAAACTCTACATAAGTGTTAAATATTGTTAAGAAACAGTATTAAAATGGCATCTGAATGCTAAGTAACAAGAATTGGGAAATTAGAAAGTATTTCTAATTTTAGATAGATGAGTACATGTATTATTAAAGGAATGGAAGGTGAGTATTATGCCCAGACTCCTTTAAAAATTATTTCTGTATAAAAGGACCCAATTAATTTTATCGGGTCACTCTCGTAACACCACCTAGGTTACCATAGCAGCATCTTGTACGGAAAGACAGATTACCCAAACTTTATGAAAAGGTAATTCTGTTTCTCTAAGTCATGGTAATAAATCCACATTCATCGAGTAAAATGGACACTCACCGACTATCTCATGTGCTCTGTAATGTCAGGTTAATTGAACGTTCAATATATGTACATTGAAAAAATATAAAGTGTCATATTTTGATTTATAATCCCCAAGTGACAAACTGTCTGGGCAATTAGCACAGAATTATTGCCAGAGATGTGAAATATTAGAATAATAAATCTTTTAAGAGATACACCTGTTAAATGTGCATGAGCTATCATGAATAATGTTAATTGTTTAAAAATAACTCCAGTGGTTGGTGCAATCAGATTTCAAATTAAAATATTAAAATAAAGATCCGAGTCTGGCAGGCGAGTCGGTGTTGTTTGCGCTGCACTACACTGTGCTGGTGAGCTAGATTCAATCTCTGAAACTCGTCTCTTGTTCTCCCAGCCCCCGCGACAACAGTGGAGACAGTGGGCCAAATTCAGAAGTGGTGTAAGCACACAGGTCCCCTGGAAGTCTCTGGGCCAAATTAAATGGTGACTAAATGGTGGGGTAAGTTATATGTTGGGCTTGATCCTGATATCAGATTGGAGTAAATCGGGGTAATTCCTAGGGTTGCCAACCCTCCAGGATTGGCCTGGAGTTTCCAGGAATGAAAGATTAATCTTTAATTGAAGATTATGTCGTGTGATGAGACCTCCAGGAATATGTCCAACCAAAACTGGCAACCCTAGTAATTCCATTGACTTAAGTGGTCTTACTTGAGTATGAAAGACGGGAATCAGCCTGCTGGTTATACATTGCTCATAAACACATGGAAAGGGCAGAGTAACCTGCACAAATCTGCCATTTGTTGGGGTGCAACATGAATGTAATTTATATGCCATGGGGCAGAAAGTGGAGATATAAGAGGCAGTAATGGCAGGTGTTAATAAGTGATGTGGCTGCAGGTAGCACGTTGCCCTTATCTTCTTCCAAACACACTGTTCTGCCCTCCCCTGCAGGATAATCATACTTTCAAAGTCAAATCCAGGGACACTGTAGCAGGGATGTCACAAGGAACCGTTCTGGTGGCAGATGAGGGTGGAGAGAAGAGGGGAAATGGGAGGAGAATGGGGTACCCACCCCCTGCCTTTCCAAAGGAAAAACTGGGACACTTTTCAGTAAAGCAGTTTAGGAGAAAACACTATTTATCTCTCTGTGACCCTTTACTGTTTTATCCTGGTCCCCACTCTCCCCTTGCGGTGTAGCGGTCTACCATCTCTCCCCTGATACATACACCATTCCCCCCTGCACTCAACCCAGAACTTCCCCATTGTCCTCCATCTCAAATCCCATGCACACCACCCTATCCTCCCCACGCTGGGGGAAAGAACCTCTAACCATTCTACCCCATCAGCGCTGCCCCGTCGTCCACATGCTCCACCACAACTTAGAGCACACTGACCACTCTGCAGGGTCAAGAAGCTCATTCCCACCCTCAGCCCTTTTCTTCCCCTGCCTCTACCTTCAGCCCATGCACACCAGGGCTTCACATGGCAGGGAGCCCCTGCAGAGAGGCCTGCATTCCCTCTGCTGTGCCTTCCTCTCAGTGACCTGCAGCCAGGCACGGTGAGGAGGGCCTGCTGCCCCCTACTGGTAGCCAGGCTGCTAGAGCCCCAACAGGAGTCCCGCTGTGGCAGCAGGTGCTACTGCGTGCTGCCTTGCTACACGGTGCCTATAGTGTGGCTAGCAGCATTATTGTTGCAGATTAGCCCCATTAGTGTCTAGTAACCAACCACCTCCGCAGGATAAGTACCTAAAAGGAGACTGAAAGTAGAAGAGTCCTCCCTAAACACACACTCTGTATCTTACACTCTCCCGTTAGCTGATGTCCCCCCTTTACCAACTTTCTTCCACTTTAGTATCTGTTAGGCTTGTTTTGCATACCCACTGCATACCAAATCAGCTCAAGTTACTGCATTTTATCACATACACTCATTTTAGGACCAATTTCCCCCCATGAGTAACTCACGCACTATTTAAGTCACCATTAAATGAGGCCAAACATGCTTAATAACATAATATAGTAATAAGTATTATTATAACTTTCATTTATTATCACAATAGCACAGAGATGGGCAAACTACGGCCTGCGGGCCACATCCGGCCCATGGGACCGTCTTGCCTGGCCCTTGAGCTCCCGGCCGGGGAGGCTAGCCCCGGCCCCTCCCCTGCTGTCCTCCCTCCCCTGCAGCCTCAGCTCGCCGTGCTGCCAGTGCTCTGGGCGGCGTGGATGCGAGCTCCTGCTGGGCAGCATGGTGGCATGGCTGGCTCTGGCTGGGTGGCGCGGCTGCCAGTCCTGGTGCTCTGAGCGACATGGTAAGGGGGCGGTGAGCGGGGGCGTTGGATAAGGGGAAGAAGCTCCCGGGAGGCAGTCAGGGGACAGGAAGCGGTTGGATAGGCGTGGGAGTCCTGGGGGGCCTGTGAGGGGGCGGGGGTGTGGATAGGGGTCAGGGCAGTCAGGGGACAGGGAGCAGGGGGTTTGGATAGGGGGGTGGAATCCCCGGGGGGGGGCAATTAGGTGTGGGGGTTCCCAGGAGGGGGCGGTCAGGGGACAAGGAGCAGGGGGGGTTGGATGGGTCGGGGATTCTGAGGGGGGCAGTCAGGGGGCAGGAAGTGGGAGGGGGCAGATAGGGGGAGGAGGCCAGGCTGTTTGGGGAGGCACAGCCTTCCCTCCAGTTTCGGAACCCCGATGTGGCCCTCAGGCCAAAAAGTTTGCCCACCCCTGCAATAGCATCTAGAAACCCCAAATGAAATCAAGGCCCTATTGTACTAGGTAACATACAAACACATAGTGAGAGGCCACTACTCTGAAAAGCTAATAACCTAAGTAGAATAGAGAGACAAACGGTGGAAGAAAGTAGTGTTACTATCCCCATTTTACAGATGGGTACCAGAGAGGGCCTTGTATTACTCTCTAGTGACCCACTGGGTGGGCTTATTGTACAAGAAGTAGTTTTCTTAGTTTAGATGGATGAAATCTGCTTGGAGGACAATTAAAGTATTCAAAGGGTTTCATTTTGAAAATAAGTTTGATAACATTTTTTGGTTGTCACAAATGTTTTGAAAAACAATAAAAAGTCATGAAAATGGGTCTTTTCCATATCCTCTGAACTGAAAAGAGCTTTAAATATTTTTACTAGGCTAGTTTTTCATTTTTTTGACTAGCTCTGATTGCTACATAATTGTTTTCTTACCAGACAGATACAAAACAAATCACTATGATCAAGGGCCTTGAGGGAGCTGGGACAGTATGTAGGAGAAAGGATAAGATTCTGGGGTCTTGGAAACACATTCAATACTCTTCCTACCACCCTTCCTTCACCTCCCTGCTAAGAAAATAAATCAAGACAAAGTAATGCCCCTCAGACTTAAACAGGTTCTGGGTGAAGCCTAACTGATCTTCCCGGGGCTTCTGCCATCTTCTCATTAAAATGTTCTAGACACAATCTCCTATAGGTGATATTTTAGATGGGTACATGAACAACAACTAGTGAGCTAGAAATGCAGTTTCAAACTAAACACTGAATCAGAAAACTGAAACTAGCTTTTCATAAACTTGAGCTAGCCAGTTTCTTTTCACCACCATTGTCATGAATCTCTATTTGATTAATAAAATGAAAGAAGATGCTTTATTGTACCTGGGAAAGACAAGGACAGATTGTTACAAGCATCTCTTTCAGAGAGACCCAGTAACATTTATTAAAAGATTTGGGACCAGGATCTGAGTCTGGGCCTGGTTTAGGTCTTAATCTCCTGGGCTGGCAGAGATGGGAAGCACTGTAGCGGTAGTATCAGTTATTCCTGTGTGAAATTCTTCAGGGGCAAAGGAAGAAATGCCATACAATATTTTAAGTCAATGGACAGAAATTAATGGCATGTCATAATCAACAAATGACAATACAAACCACAGAAAAATATAAAAATGACATGGGGGAAAATATATCCTTTGGGGCCGGGAAACAAATGAACATTTACAGCCAGGAAGCAGATCATTCAGAAGAGGGGATTTCCCTGGTTTAATCTTACTTCAAATAAATCACTGGGCAACACACACACCCTGTGGGAAGAGAGAGAGAGAGCGTCTTGCATCTAGTGACCTTTCTGGCTGACTCAGGAGTGACACTGATAGACCTGAGAAACCACATGCCATCTTCTTCTATCAGAAGAATAGCTATCCTGCATATGGATGAGGGTAGTGGGAATAAAGAAGGGAAACACAAGAAATCCTTGGGATTCTGCTGGAGTATTGGAGAATATGCTGGGAAAAAAACATTCTTGAATTAGTTCTTCTCATAGCTGGTATTAATGATAAGGGGCCAAATTCTGCCCTCACTTATAATGACTGACTTCGATGGGAGTGAAATTAATGGCAGATTTTTAACAGGCATATAATTGTGGGCAGGATTTGGTTCGTGAACCCCGTCTTTTACTCATATTTAGTGGATAATCTATTTCTGATATATAATTTGATTACTCGAAAATAGATACTAATAACTGTGACTCTGAGAGTCTTTAATACACGTATGTGCATGCATCTCCCACTGACTTCAACAAGAGCTGTAGGCATTCATCTGAGAGTAGCATTTCATGAATCATGTAAAGCTGTGGAGGTATTTTACCATTTCTACTGTGGTGAATAAGAAACACAGCAGTCAACAGCCCAAATGCGGAGTTTCCGTTCACCATCTCCTTCTATGAAATGTGGTATTTCAACCACACGCTTCTTACCAAACAGTCCTTATATGAGCTCTTGTGAACAGTTCAAAGGCTGCAACCAGATACTTGCTTGGTGGATGGCAGGCAGACAGAGCAGAACTGAAACAGAAACTCTCTAATGCACTTGCTCACAGCAGCCTTCTCCCTTAATAACTAAGTACTACCCTCCCCCAAACAATAGCACAATTCGTTGGAACAAATTCTCCACTGATTTTACATCCTGTGCATTTCCACTGACATCAACATCATTCAGCAAAGTCCAAGTACTGTAATGTGCAGGAAGCGAAGAGGCAAGGATCATGAATGTAATATGCAAGAATGTCTTTAACCACTCATGATCCTTGCATATCTCTTGCATTAAACCTTGAATAATTTATCTTTGCAAGCCTTGCATCATTCATGGGGGAGACTTGCACTTTTGTCAGTATGGTATACTGTTTCATAGGAGGTAAGTCAGAGCAGAATTTGGCCCCTTAACTATAAAACAACACTAAACAGTCACTCAAACTAACTGCTCAGACAGTATTGGTCTTGGCTGCTTTTAACAGGCTTGACAATATTGTAAAAATTGACTTTTTGTAACTCAAAAGTGTTTCCAAAAGTTATAAGCCAAATCAAGTAAATTGGAAAAGCATTTAAGAGTTTTCTATTTTTGTCTGACAACAATTTAGTAACTTTGTCACCAGTCTTGCACTTTGACTGCCATAGGCTTTCAATGAGACTCTGTGCTGATACAAGGTCTAGACTGATCAGATTGTGGGACTGGGGCCTCTGTGTGTGTGTTTTGCTCTTGTTCCTCAGGAACAGGTCCTTAGGTAAAAATCAGCTTCTTTTATTGTAATTTCAAACCCCTAGACTTTGAACTGAAACACTTTCACTTTTCTGTCAACATCAAGCACTTACATCCTAGTAGCAGTTGCCACTAGATGACACTATAACTCAGGATACCTTGCTTTGGGCTGTGCTCCTTGAAGTCACGTTTTTAATCATGATATAATGAGAACTAATGGAATGACACAGAAGTATTTTCCAAAACACAGAGCAGACATTTTTCGTCAACTACGTAATAGTGCTGTAACATTGAACTTTACAGAGCTAACAGTATAAAGGTTCTAAAGGTTGCAATGAAAGTCATGTGAATTTTTGCTTAATGAATTCTCTCTCTCCATATCTTTGCACACACAGAGTTATTTTTAATCTACATAGATATGTCATATGTTTCAAATATGATACATATGACAGTAATAACTGTAAAGGGACACTTTCATAATAGTTCATATATGAATCAATATGAGCTCACATGAAACCAATCTGAAAATGTATACCACTCCTATAACATATGTATATAAACTACATATATTTTTATTACTCACGTAGGTCTGTCAGAATAGAAGAGATCTCTGTGGAACTAGTCATATTCCCTTTCTCCCTTATTCATGGCCATAATGAGAAAGCAGGAGCTAGGGAGAGCAAGGGAAAGAGATAAAAGGCCAAAAAGAAAAAAAAAGGGGTAATGTGGATAACATTCTTTCCCTCTGCCCTGCTTCTTAAAAAACACTCAAAAAGTTCTAAAGACAGGGGTGAAATGGGGAGGTGTCATGTCAGATAGAACATTGGGGCCTGAAGGCTCTGTGGCAGTTCGATGGGCATTTGAAGATTTTCTGGGTGGAATGCTGGGGCCTGAATGTTCCATGGCAGTTGAAGTGACAGCTGTGCAGTTCACCTGGAGTGAGGAGAGACATCTAGAGTTCTGCTTTCCTCATCCAGTCAACTGGGGCCCCACTTGCCAGTCAGAAATCCCCATAGAAGAAATTGGGCTGATCTCAGCTCTCATCCTCCAGGGATGACTACCCAGGGGCAGGGTTGGATTAACTTTTTGTGGGCCCAGCGCCAAACATATTTGTGGGCCTCCATTGGGGAATTAGGGGGTGGTCCGCAGAGCAAGGGGCCAGTTGGGGGCAATGAGGTGCAGCACAGCGGGAGTGGTCCCACTCAGCCCAGCACAAGGGCACTGTTTACAAACCCACAACTGCTAGACGCACACTGGCCTGCCCAGCCCTGCGCTGCCAGCGTGCCCCTTCCACACTGCCCCCCTGCCCAGTGCCCCCCTGCCCAGTGCCCTGCCCTTATGCCCAGAACCCCCTTACTCAGAGACTTCCCCCACAGATCCCTATGCCCAATGCCCCCAGACCTGCTATGCCCAGCACCCCCTGCCCAGAGACCCCTCCCGCTGACCTCCCACCACAACTGCACAGCACCCTGCACACCATACTCCCTGCCTAGCTCTCGCACCCACAGATCCTCTACTGTCCAGCACCCCCTTCACAGTCCCACCAGCACAGCTGTACAGCGCCCCATATTCCTGAGGGAATTCTGCATCAAATTCTGTGCATAATATTTTAAAACTCTGCAATTTTTTTTTACAATAAATAAATGTGGAAGCTCCACCATGGCAGTGGGGAGCACGGGCCACTGGCTGCATGGAGGTGGGAGAATACCCTGCAGCCTTCCCCGCCCCCCGGGGACAGGGACTTGGCAGTGAGGCTGAACATGACCCTGCAAAGCACAAGGGCCAGGCCTGCCACAGAAACACCCTGCAGCCCTGCCCCTTTTGCGCCAGGCACACCAGATTTGGGCAGGGAGGCTCAGCCTGGCAGCAGGATCCAAGCGCAGAGGGACTTAGTGTGTGTGTGGGTCCAGATGGGGGTAAGAGGGTTCCGTGTGGGGCAGTCTGGGTGCAGGCAGCTCAACAGGGGATCTGGATGCACAGGGAGGTTCCAGATGCAAAGGCAATGGGAGTCTGCAGGGGGGACCAAGTGAAAGTGGTTGGAGCTCAGCGGGGGGTGGGGTCTAGGTGCAGGGGCAGTGGGGTTCATTTGGGTGGGGGTCCAGGTGTAGGTGGTTGGGACTCAGTGGGGAGGGGGTCTGAGGGGGCTCATCGGGGTGGTACAGATGCAGGGGAGGTGGGGCTTGTCAGGGTGAGGGTTGATGGGCCTGCTTAACAGGGGAGCCCCAGCTGCTGCCAAGGAGATCCGCATCCTGGGCCCCTGCTTCCCCTATCCCCTTCTCTTCCCCATCCCATGCCCCTTCCCCACTGCTCCATCTCCTTCCCAGGCTTGGGGGCAGGGGGGAAACTGCCCCCCAGCACAAGCCAGCAGAGCGGGCTGGGGCCGGGTCGCTCCACTTCCTGCCTCCCAGTGATTGCAGGGCGGGCCCGACCCCGCACTCATGGGGCGGCAAGAAGTGGAGAGACCCGGCCCCAGCCCGTTTCTGCTCTGCTCCCCTGGCTCCCAGCCTTGGGACTGAGGGGGTAGGGGGGAAGCTCCCCTCAGCACTCACTGGCAGCGCAGAGCAGGCTGGGGCTGAGTCGCTCCACTTCCCGCCGCCCGGTGACTGCAAGACACACCCGACCCCTGCTGCAGTCTCCCGGGATGTTGCTCAGGGGAAGGGATGGAGTGGGGGCAGGGCTGGGGCAGAGCAGGGGTGGGAAGAGTCGGGGCGGGGCTGAGCAGAGGAGGGGGCAGCTTTCCTGGCCAGCTCAGCCGTCCGGGGGATGGGGCTGGCCGGGGCCCCTTCTGACTCTGGGCCCGGCGCCATGGTAAACCCGGTACTGCCCAGGGGTGAGTAAACCTAATTCTCTGTTATGGCATGACTGGCAGCAATGCTCACTTAAATGCATCTAATTTTATACGCATGCCACACTTCCATTGGTATAATGTTGGGTACATATGACCAAACCCTTGCCAGTCATGTTTTAAATGTAATTTATAATTCATTCTCTGCAGCTTCATTGTGATTTAGTCTTAGGGTCCAATTCTCAGTTACACCAATGCAACCACATTGACTTAAGTGGGGTTTTACATGTGTAATTAAGGGCAGAACTTGGCCGCATGTTTTCTTCTGACCAGGCTACAGAATTAGAGCCAATTTATGCCCTTACCGACAACCTGTGAAGCCCTGTCCACATCAATGTGGATGCAAGGGGTGTAAATCGGGGCAGAATTTGGCACTTAGAGTAACTTCCAGCCACAATAAATGATTTGCAGATTTCCAAGGCTTGATTACAGGGATTTCCCCTTATTTCAGCAAGGCCAGAGCTTGTAAATGAAAGCTCTTACCAGTGTTAACTAGATGGATAGCCCCTAATGATACTTCACTGATCACATTTCATGACTAATAGAATATGTTCATTGGGATTTTCTCATGACTTCAGCTATAACCGAAGATGTTGTCATTGAATTATGATAATAAGATCGCAGGATCATACTGGTTGCAGGCGGACAAGGCCTGTATGATCACTGAGTCTGCTCTACTGCAAGGGTAGGAAATAGTCCCATGAGCTATTGAGTGGTACCAAGTACCCTGAACCATAAATGAGCAGTCTTGGTGTACCTAAACAGTGAGTGAAAAAGCTTTACAATATCAGAAAGATACAGACAAGAGAGCTCTTACAGCATTGGTCAATTTAAAAAACATACATTTTAAATAAAAAAGAAAAAGGATAAGGAGACAATTTTCAAAAAGTGCATATGCAATTAAGGAGCTTAAGTTCCATTTTAAAAAATGACATAGGCACTTAGGAGTCTAAGTTCCACTGACTTCCAATGACACTTAGGCTCCTGCATGCAAAAGTCACTTTTGAAAATGGGACTTAACTGCCTAAGTCATGTAGGCCTGGCAACGCTGAGAGGAGCAACACCTAAATCCTTTTAAAAATCTGGTCCTTACACTCCTAAGTAACTTTAGCACTTTTAAAAATGTTACCTCAAAATCTTCCTCTCATCATTGGAAATGGCTGTTATACTACACAAGATGCCATCTCTTTTTCAAAAAAGTGGTTTAGTTCAAGCAATCTCATCTGACAACTTTGAGTACTTCACTTGTACAGGTATTGTCACATCTGTAGCTAACATTGGTTAGTTCTCATTACTTAAATCAAGGTACTGAGGCCCAGATCCTCAAAGATACTTAGATGCCTAACTCCCATAATAGTTTAGGCATCTAAATACCTTTGAGGACCTGGGCCTTCATAGTGAGGCCTATAAACTATGAGTTGTATTCAGGGCCGGCTCCAGCATTTCTGCCGCCCCAAGCAAAAAAAGAAAGCCGCGATCGCGATCGGCGGCGGCAATTGGAAAAAAAAAAAAAAAGCCGCGATCGGCGGTGGTAGTTCAGCGGCAGGTCCTTCACTCCTAGAGGGAGTGAGGGACCTGCCGCCCCCGAACTGCCGCAGGTGCCGCCCCTCTCCCTTGGCCGCCCCAAGCACCTGCTTGTTAAGCTAGTGCCTGGAGCCGGCCCTGGTTGTATTTATTAAAAAGAACCAGGAGTACTTGTGGCACCTTATAGACTAACAAATTTATTTGAGCATAAGCTTTCATGGGCTAAAACCCACTTCATCAGATGCATGCAGTGGAAAATACAGTAGGAAGATATATATACACCGATAACATGAAAAAATGGGTGTTGCCATACCAACTATAACGAGACTAATCAATTAAGGTGGGTTGTATTTATTGTGTCTGCTCTGCATGAGTATTCACCGAACAAATTCCCAAAGTCCTATCCCAGCAGACAGTGGGTTCAGTGAAAATTCTGGAATGATTCCTGGGCATGGTTGGTCTCTCCTTCAGGTGTTCCAAAATCCCGGTCAATAATCTGAAGGACAGGTCCCCAGGACATTAGCATTTGCTTAGATGTACAGCAAGGTTCTTAAGTGCCAGAAGAAAGAAAGATGAAGAATATAGGGGAAATTAAAAGTAAGCAAGGTTCAGGGCCAAGTGTTAAGGGTTCTTTATGGTGGCCTTCCTCTAGCACATGAAGCCCTCTGATGCTGTGTAAGAAGTTCTTTTCCTGCTATTGTGCATTATCCTGCCCTTTTTACAAAAACAGTTTGAAGAAACCATAAGGGCACATTTGGCTCCAAAATAACCAAGTATACTAATTTCAGAGTGCTAGCCATGTTAGTCTGTATCAGCAAAAACAACGAGGAGTCCTTGTGGCACCTTAGAAACTAACAAATTTATTTGGGCGTAAGCTTTCGTGGGCTAAAACCCACTTCATCAGATGCATGGAGTGAAAAATACAGTAAGCAGTATATATATTACAGCACATGAAAAGATGGGAATTACCTTACCGAGTGGGGGGTCAGTGCTAACGAGGCCAATTCAGTTAAAGTGGAAGTGGCCTATTCTCAACAGTTGACAAGAAGGTGTGAGTATCAGCAGAGGGAAAATTACTTTTTGTAGTGACCCATCCACTCCCAGTCTTTATTCAGGCCTAATTTGATTGTGTCCAGTTTGCAAATTAATTCCAGTTTTTCGTTGAAGTCTGTTTTTGAAGTTTTTTTGTTAAAGAATTTCCACTTTTAAGTCTGTTATTGAGTGTCCAGGGAGACTGAAGTGCTCTCCTACTGGTTTTTGAATATTACAATTCTTGATGTCTGATTTATTCTTTTGCGTAGAGACTGTCCGGTTTGGCCAATGTATATACACAAACCTGCAAAGCCTAATTACATACAGATTGCTGCTCTGACTGGTTTCTAGCAGTTTTTATTTATTTATTAAAGGTATACTGCCCTATTACTATACATTACACCAAGAAATCACCATTCATACTTCAGATTCTGAGGCTAAAGATTAGGGCTAGAAGGCAGAAATGCAAAATAGTAGTAATATTTAAAGGTTTAAAGAGAAATCCACAAACACAACATAGGAATTACAAAATCACACATGATCCTGACAATTTACAATTTGCTTTTTGTTGCTCATATTGTTGGTATGTCAAAGCTACTGGGAAATTAGAATTTATATATTAAGACTCACTTTTAGGATAAAGAATTAGCAATTTCATATTGATAAAAATCCAGTTTTGTTGAAACTCTACACTGAATGATTGATAACTCACAAAATCCTGTCCTGAAATACACTTGGTCTTGTGTAAAACCTGAGATGGATTTTTTTCAGGGCTGTCTCTACTTTGGTTGTTCTTAAGCCTTGACCAGAAAGGTAGAAAGGTTTATTCCAGGATACCACATGTAAGTCAATAAAGTTCCAGAGAAATGACAAATATTAGTAATGTAGTGCTGAGAAATCATGTTATCATCTTAATCTGTGAAAGTGGTTTTTTTCAGGAAATCAGTGGTTGCAATTTTGCCACCAACATCCAAATGTTTATGATCAGCAGTTCAGCTATTACTAATTGTGGTAACAATCAAATTGAGATATGTATGCAGAGATCATACATACATCTTGTAGTTTAAAAAACATACATACATACATACGTTTTGCTATTTAAAATACATTACAGGTCTCATGTCAAATGTTTATCTAAACATCTCAAAATGTTATTTTTTTATGATTAGAGGATAATATGGTCCTTGATTTGTAATCTAAGAAGATCCACTTTCAAATCACATACACACAGATTAAATCAACTGTTATTACTCTCTGTGAGCTGAGGGTTGAAAACATTTTCCTCATGAAAACTGAAGACTACAAAGAAATCTGCCTGCACTGCGCTAAACTGTGAAATGATAACCCAAGAGAACAGCCCATTAGTTGTTAATTGAATGACATCAGAAAGCAGCCCCAAAATTACCATTAATAGCATTCTGCCAATTTTCTATACTCTGGAGAGTGTTGGTAAGAGTTTCATTAAATGAACTGTCATCAATTCTAATACTCTTCTATCTGTATTTTACTACTTGGGCTTAAACCGGGCCTCTTGGAAGGAATGAATTACTGGCACTAGTAAGCAATAATGAGAAAGTGATGCATGGTATAAAAAATAAGACAGACAAATTATATATCATATGGGAACCATTTAAAAAACTATAGGAAAATATGTCATATTATTTGAAAAAGAGCAAATATAATGTGGGATGCCATCTAAACAAAAAGGAATCCCCTAAATGAAATCCCCTCATTTCTCAAATCAAGAGGATATCAATGTAGGACCTTATCCTTTGAGCAGCCTGCAGACAGATTGCTGTGCCTGCACAGAGCCACGTTGACTTCAATGGAGCACTGCATGGGCGCAGCAGTCAGTTTAAATGCTGCATATTGCAGGATCAAAGCCTTATTTTTGATACATATGGAAATATTTGTGCGTAAAACATTCTGGTGCAAAGTCTCTCTTTTAACATTAGTGTGGATGACTAGTGCCTCTTTGATTTCAGTGATGTTGCATAGGGTTTGTGAGAACAGAATTTGGTTCTAGAAATATATGACACTGATATTATTAAATTGTATTTAAGACAATATTTAAACAACAAAAAAATGAAATAATAGTGAATTGTTATAACACACCTCAGGTAACCTAACTACTGTAAAAACAGGGACTGTGTATTGTATGGCACAGTAGGAAAACTACCAGGAACATATTTGATGGGCATGTTAATGATTAGATAGATCAATTATGATTTTGAAATCTATCTAATTATTAGAATCTACCAGTAAAACATATGGCTAACCATTTCAGAACATGGGACTTCAGCTCAGGTGTTGTGGTTTTCTGTACAATAGCATAACAAGCATGAATAATGAAAGGGAAATTTGCCAAGAGTGGATCAATGCATGGACAAACCAGGAAAGCACTGCAAGTTAGGAAATCTCCCTGAAATTGCTCCAGTACAGTAGTTATTTGAGGATGCTTTCCTTACTAATAGTACAATCAAAGTATTTATTATTATTTGTATTATGGTAGTGCCTAGAGACCAACCAAAATTGGGGCCCTGTTGTGTTAGGCACTTTTTTTAACACAGAATAGTAGACAGTGCCTGCTCCAAAAAACTCACCATGTAAATAGACAAGACAGATGTAGGGTAAGGGAAAGAGTTATAGATAAAGCTTATACTTCAGGCATAGACACTGAAAAATAATTAACGGGATAAGAATTTTAATTGTCCATTTGGTAAGCATTTATTTATAATTAATAACAAAAAATAATGTACCTCACAAAGGTGTTGCAAGGATGAGTTAGTACATAATTCTTACCGTATGTGCAACATGCCTCAGATGGCATGTGACCAGGATTCATCACTGAATTCGTTCAGTTGGTTGGATCATTAGCTTTCCTGCCGGGCCCGGGCTGGGTACTGACAGGGCATGCGACATGAACGCTGATCCATGCCCTCCAGTATATAATTAAACAGCACTTTGTAAACCTCTATACTAAAAATGCTAAGTATTATTATTTGTCATGATACCAAAATTTACAGATATAGTGCAGTGGTTTTCAACCTGTGGTCCGTGGACTGCTGGGGGTCCACAAACTATGTCTATGATTTCAAAAGGGGTCTGTACCGCTATCTGAATTTTTAAAGGGTCCACAAATGAAAAAGGTTGAAAACCACTGATATAGGGAAAATGTAGATGCTGCATATTGATTCAGAATTTATAATTTTTTAAAATATTAATTCAGTAGTTGAATTACAGCCCTACAGTTTGAAACCCTTTATTTAATGGAAAAGGTAAGTGGGCTGTCTAATGAAATTTTTATTAAGAGATCAAGAAACAGTTTAGTGTTTAATAATAGCACAGTGTCCCTGTTTCTGGTAGCACACTGTACAATACAACAAGGCCACTAAAAGCCTGAATTTAGTGAATGGGTAAGTGAGGTGCATCCCTGTATGATATATTGTTAACAAAACAAAATTACAAACACACCATAGATCATTTATGTCTAGCCTTACTGTTTAAAGTAACAAGATTTCTTTATCAAAATCTCATTTTCATTAACCATAATAAAAACTACAAACAGGAAATTTAAAAAATACTAATCGGTTACATGGAAACTTATCTAGAACTGTACATAATTCCCCTGGAATTTTTTAGTTATTTTCCATTTAAAGTTGGAAAATGGAAAAAAAATGGAAACAAATAGTGGGACAAAATCAATCAGTGAAGAATATGGAAATCAGTTTAGCTGTAAATTTAGTGAAATTTTGAAAAGAATTATCAGGCAAAATTCAACAACTGGGGAAAGAATATGAGCTACAGAAAAGAAAAATTTATTGATTATTTAGTTTATTAACATAATGGTAAATATGTATATAATATGTGTGTGTGTGTGTGCCTGTAAATGTCATCTACAAAAATCCATAACAAACTTAAGTAACCATGTAACTATTATTATCATTCTCATCCTCCATTACCCTTATTTATAACCTACTGTTTGAGTCATGTCTACAATTAGGTCCTGACCTTGCAAGCTGCTCTACATGGGCTGACCCTATGCCTGTTCTGAGCCCCATTGATGTCAACAGAGCTCCTTGCACGAGCAGGGGTCTGCTTACATGGAGCAGTCTGCAATATCAAAGCCTTAGTTTACATGCTGTCTGAGGCAGGTGCTGTATATACTTTATTTGTCTGTAAAGCAGAACCTTTCCACATTTTGTGTACTGTAAAAATAATAAAGACTAATAATTAATACCCTAAAATCACTACTATCACTATCATTACTATAAGAAGCCTTTTCCAAACTTTGTGCATTTTAGCCACTAGCCAAGCTCTCAAACACAGTTAATGGTCAATTCTCCTCTAGATAGGCATGGGTGATGGATAGGGCCCTACCAAATTCATGGCCATGAAAAATGCGTCACAGACTGTGAAATCTGGTCTCCTCCTGTGAAATCTTGACTTTTGTGTGCTTTTATCCTATACTATACAGATTTCATGGGGAGACCAGCATTTCTCAAAGTGCAGGTCCTGACCCAAAAAGGAGTTGCAAGGAGGTTGGAAGGTTATTTTGGGGGGGGGGCATGGTAATGCCACCCTTACTTCTGCACTGCCTTCAGAACTGGGCAGCTGCAGAGCAGCAGCTGTTGGCTGGGCACCCAGCTCTGAAGGCAGTGCCCCGTCAGCAGCAGTGCAGAAGTAAGGGTGGCAATACCATAGCATGCCATCTTACTTCTGTGCTGCTGCCTTCAGAGCTGGGCTTCCGGAGAGTGGCAGCTTCTGACTGAGGACCCAGCTCTGCAGGTAGCAGCGCAGAAGTAAGGGTGGCAATACCATACCATGCCATCCTTACTTCTGCGCTGCTGCTGGCGGCGGCTCTGCCTTCAGAGCTGGGATCCCGGCCAGCATCCGCCGCTCTCCAGCTGCCCAGCTCTGAAGGCAGAGCTGCCATCAGCAGTAGCGCAGAAGTAAGGATAGCAGTACTGCAACACCCCCTACAATAATCTTGCAATCACCCCCCACAACTCCTTTTTGGGTCAGGATCCCTACAATTACAACACTGTGAAATTTTAGATTTAAATAGCTGAAATCATGAAATTTATTATTTTTAAAATCCTATGACTGTGAAATTGACCAAAATGGACCTTGAATTTGGTAGGGCCTTAGTGATGGAGCATAACTCCTCTATATATTGACAGAGCAAGTCCTGAGTCCATACTGGAACCTAGTGAATACATGGGATGACCAGAATTCACATGGGGAATTTTTTAGCACTACATAGCATGGTCATTTACAGTAAAAAAGAAAGAAAAAGAATATTCATCTCTAGAAATTCTTTACCCCACAAACCCAGTATTGCACTTGGAAATTACTGTCCCCTAAAACAGTTCTTATAAGCGAAGATGAAACTTGAACAGCTAAAAGGGAACTACTGACTCTTGTTTAGTATCAAATCCTGTTTTAGAGCTTTCTGCTCTTAAAGATACAGCATCCTGTTTACATATCTAATCAATGAACTGGACATAAGAGAACCTGAGGAAATTGCCTGCAGTCCTCTATAAGCCTGTATGTCCCACAACTGTTCATTTTGACTGTAAGCAACTAAACAGAGTTTGAGAAATTCACAAAATTCTTGTGACTTTTTTTGGTTGGTTTGTTTGCTTTTGTTTTGCCTGTGAAAGCTTTTCTGACCAAGAAATGTACTTTATTCCACCATGGTTCAAATGATAAACATTTTAACAAAATGAATCCCCACTCTCTTCTGTCTTCTCCTTAGACAGATTAAACTAATTGATTTAATTTAACAAGAGGTACTACCTCTCCCCACTCCTCAGCCCCAATCCTAGTTCCCCCATCAAAATGAGCCTGGGGACAATGAGGGAAGAACTGTAGTCTGCAGGTCTTTTTTATGTGGTCTTGCTGTTTAAAAAACATTGCAGGTCTATGTCAAATACATCTATGAAAACCTCACAAAATGTTATTTTTTTATGATTAAAAAATCTGGACACTTTGCTGATCCCAAGAAAGTCTCCTAAGACTCCAGCTTTAGAACTTCTGGACTCTGATGTCCATTTCATGAATCAACTGTTTTGAATATAAAAATTTACAGTGACAAAACCTAGATAACATCAGGTCAGTGTGGCATGCAGGTAAATGAGAGAGTTCCCTCACAGTGAGAGACACCTGAGAGGTCAGTATAGGGCAGATCTAATCCTGATGGAAATATCCTGTAGAATATAAGAGGGGCGAGATCAAGAAGGTCTACAGAAATGTTATAAATTTATATAATTTAATAGATAATGAGATCACTTCTATACAACGTTTAAAGCAACCTACATGTATAGATCTCTATAGCAGGGCTGCCATTCTCCATTACATTCTATTGGATAGTTTAAAAATACTATAGAGAAAAAAATTCCTATTAAATTCTATAAGTCTTTTCCATAAGGAACCATCTGGGAAAGAGCAAATGAGTATCAGACTCATTCCTGGGTAATCAAAGGGCTAACTTTTACTATGGTTTTTCTATTAAGCAGCACTCACTCCAAGTTAGTTTGTAACTATTCTTGAGTTAAATATTACCCCGCCTGAAGTTTGTTAGCAGGAACCCTGAGACACTTCTGAGGCATTCATGGGTCTGATCCCTCTTCCACTGAAGTAAATATAAAACCCACATTTTTGCACAGGATTAAACCCTAAATTCTCTCTCACACACGCACATACACACTGCTTAATTTATATGCGTGTGAATTCTCCAGAGTTTTGTAAAATGTTTCTCCTATGGCTGTGTGACAGTAACACTGAGTATACATACAGTAATCTGCTAACCTTCCTTCAAGAGAATAACAGTCTGTGTAACAGTAAATCAAACCCACCAGTTCTCCTGCTTATCAGACATGCTTCCTTCCTGTGACAGGAATGATACCACTACACTGATGGGAAGAGGAGAGAAGGGATTTTTTTGTGTTTGCTTTATTCATCACTTTCACTGATGCGCTTAGGAAGAAATTCTAGACTGATTCAAAAACGGAAACCCCAAGCGCGGTGCACTAGAGCTGTTGTCTTTGGACAGGAAACACTGTGGTTTTATAGGCTAAAGGTTATGCCACTTCTAAATATTTCTACGCTGAGTGGAGGTGCAAGTTTTCAGACTTCTTCCTTCAACACCCAAGTGACAAGCACCAACTGCACACGTTTGCCTGCTTTCACAGAGTACAACCTGGATGATATAACTCTACTTTGCATAATGTCCTTCAGAATAACTGTGTTCCAAAATTATTGACAAAGTAATAGAGTTACAGAGGGAAATAGGACCAAACAGTAATTAAGAGGTACAGGCAGAGGCAAAAAGATGACATCTGAAATTCGATGGAGAGATACAGGTAGGCTTTCCAGATGACAGCAGCTGCAGAGGAGAACACTCTCACACCAGCAGGGGCTAGAGGAGGAGCAGAGAGTAGACCAGTGCTAGTCTATGCGAGATAGCAAAGAAGGGAGGAGAGAGAGAGACACAAAGTCTGTGGGAGAGGCTGCTGCAAGTCCATGGAAGGTTTATATAAAGAGGGCAGTTCTGAACTGGATGCTGAAATGATTATGCAGCCAGTGGAGAACGAGAGTGATGTGGTTATGACTTTTTGTATATGTGACAGGGTGGAGACAGGATTCTGCACATGCAGGAGCCTGGAGAGGGTGTGGTTTTGGAAGCCATTGAGAAGGGAATTGCAATAGTCAAGGCTCGAGAAGATGACGGCATGCATGAGGATTTCAGCACAGGGGGACTCAAGAGAGTTTGCACAGGCAAAGCTACAGAGATAGAAGAGGCAGATTTGCTGAAAGAGGAGAGGTGAGAGGGGAAGCAAAGTTTGGAATCAAGGATAATACAAAGATTATAAACTCTGAACCC
This sequence comes from Terrapene triunguis, assembly GCF_002925995.2. NCBI lineage: Eukaryota > Metazoa > Chordata > Testudines > Emydidae > Terrapene > Terrapene triunguis. The sequence continues at coordinate 660,313 of NW_020664471.1, read as the reverse complement.
AAACAGAAGGACTCCGTGAAGGAGGGAGATAGAAGAGCTAGAGATGGATTTAAGGATGATCTTCTTCCCAAAAGAAGTCCTGCTGTCTTTGAAACATTTACCTGAAAGAAGTCAAAATGGAGCTCCAGGTCAGCCAATCAAGGCAGAAAAGGGATGGATAGGGAGGAGTCATTAAAAGGAGCAACACTAGGATATTGTTATGTACAGCGGAGTATCATCAGCAGGGCTCCCTGATTCCAAGATTCCACAGCTACAGAATCCACCCCTCCCATCCACTGCAAGAGAACTGTGCTTCAAAATCCGGGTTTTAAATTTTCAAAAATATATTCTTAGGGATCCTGGTTATGAAAGTGACTTTGAAAACATGAAGTGAGTGTAAATTGATATAGCCATGTGCCCTTGAGCCTGGGTGGGCCATCTTCTTTTTCTTACTGTTCATGACAGTTTATACTATACTAGGCTCAAGGGTTTTCCTTTATTTTCACCCAGCGGAGGAGTTCAGGTCAGAGAAATGTCACTGAGGGGAATATGTTATAGCTGCCTTCTGATTTACAAAAAATGTACTCATGAGGACATCAAACATTACAAGCAGTGATGCATTTTCCCCACCCCCAACCTCCCCCTTTTCAACTCTGCACAGTGGGAAGTGCTGTCTAGGTGCAATTTTACAAAGCTACAGAGATGACTGAAGGACAGGGCTTTTTGGAGGGGAAGGCAGGCAGGGCTCAGATACCACAGGATGGGTGAGTTCAAGAATGTAGCTAATTAGATCACAGGCCACTGAGGGTATGTCTACACAGCAATTACACACTTGTGGCTGACCAAGTGAGCTGACTCAGGCTCATGGGGCTCAGGCTGCCAGGTTGTAAAACTGTGGTGTAGATGTGTATGGGCTCAGCCTGGAGCCCAGGCTCTGGGACACTCCTCACACATGGGGTACCAAAGCTCAGGCTCCAGCCCGAGCCCAAATATCTACACTGCAATTTAGAGAGACAAGGTGGGTGAGGTAATATTTGTTATTGGACCAACTTCTGTTGGTGAGAGACACAAGCTTTCAAACCCCACAGAGCTCTTCTTCACCGCCCTGCAGCCTGAGCCCCGCGAGCCTGAGTCAGCTGACATGGGCCAGCCGTGGGTGTTTAACAGCTGTGTAAAACTACCCTGACGGTATATTTCTCCTGACCCTTCAGCTTTCCTGTAGAGCGGGAATGCCCCCATTGATGTCAATGGACTGATAATGATATAACTATGATTGGAATTAGGCCCATGATTTCTAAACGAAACTCCAGAAATTTAGATAGAGGCAACAATGCTGGAGGTTGGCTAGAAAACTGGCCTTTGTTGATGTGGTGTGAAGAATGGTCTGCAACTGATGTCAGAAACCACTCTCTTATAACTGACCCGATCATGCATGTACCTGGCTTTGATTTGCCATGCTGCTCATGGGCCCTTCTGAACCAATTTTGAATGGGCCAGAGTCAATGTGCAATCAGCTTTCATGCCCACAAGAGGATCCCACATGTAGCTGTGGCCAAAGACTGACAATGTCACACATCACTGACCTAGGGTTGCCAACCCTCCAGGATTGTCCTGGAGTCTCCAGGAATTAAAGATTAATCTTTAATTAAAGATTATGTCACATGATGAAACCTCCAGGAATACATCCAATCAAAATTGGCAACCCTACATGGACCACTGCCCTCTGACCAGATTTGATGGTGGTCTAAGGGCTCTGCACTTCACTGATGAGGCTGTTGCAAACTGCAAGCTCTACATCAGATAAAAAGGCGACTGGGGTTTGTAGTACATCTTACACTCAGTGTCACTTCTGGTGATCACATTCCCTGCCTGTCAATATTAAAACAATTAATATATCAACAATTGGAAAATGGAAATCGAAGAATTTAGTTCATTCTGGAATACAACATGACTATCACAGCACTTTTCCTTGCTGAATTCTGCACAATAAAAACTGAACCATTATATGCCCCATCACCTTCTGGAGCAGTCAACAAGAAGCTGCGCTGAAATCACATCTAGAAGGTTGTAAATATTCATAAATATACATATGGGAGATCAGTGGAAGAAGTAGTTTCCTTTTTTTCTCCTTAAATGTCTAGCTCAAGGTACAAAGTCAGCGTCTATTATAATCAAATTAAAGGTTTCAGAAAGCTTGACTACTATTTTCTGTTGATTTTTCACCTTTGAAGGCTAAAATTGGTTTTCAGAGAGACTTCAGGCATTCTGGACATCACTGAAATTAATAGAAAGACAACGTTGGATTGGGCCCAATCGGTTAATTAAGTGTTTTTTAACTTTGGTAGACTTGATCCTCATGCATTTTGCTTCTTCACTGTGATAAATAGAACATATAAGACTCACCACCATAACAACAAAATCTGGACAGATGGCAAACTTCACTATGTATTTGAAAACCACAGTCAAACTCACATGTATTGTACATCCATATACAACAAGGCTATGACTACATGGTAACACTCATATATGCCATACAACTGAAGACAACACAGCTCCCACTTACTACGCATCCCTCACATATACCGTACATCAGAAAAAAAAATAGCTCAAATTCAGAGGGAACAAATCAAGTTTTTTGGAAGTTTTCGAAAGCTAGGACATGACTAGCTAGGACAGGACATTTTAGCACATACACAGATTTAGAATATATATTGCAATGGTGTGTTAGTCTGCTCCAAAGGGGGAGGTTTGGATTTGATAAAGATATTTTTGTTGCTTAGTTTACAAAGGAACCTTTTCCTTTCTGTTCGTCTTTCTTGTTGTATTGTAACAATCCGATTATCCCAGCCTCTAGAATAAATTTCTATTTTTAAATACATTCCAAACCTATACCTCATGAACAGTTCATTTGGTTTTTGTAATCGGTGTAGCCCCAATGTTGATCTTTTTATTTATCCTATGTGAGACTCGCTTTATTAGCTCAGCTCCCTTCTTACCATGCGTGGACTCAAATGTCAAACTAACTATAAACAGACAGCAATATTGAATTTATTTGTGGAATGTTGTTCATTTTAACTAATTATTTTTAAGATGCCCAAAGGCCTTTGAATATTGGGCAACAAAAATTTTGGTAAGTTACCACTCTATTATTAAATATAAGGATGATGCATCAACATCAGTGTCAACAATATCATCCACACTTTGGTGACAGAGCTGGAAAAATAGTTCATTTGGTCTGCCACTTATTGTGCCTTTTGTTCTTTACATAATGAACATAATAGTTCCAAGGAGATTGTGGAATCCCCATCACTGGAGGTTTTTAAGAACAGTTTGGACAAACACCTGTCAGGGACAGTCTAAGTATACTTGGCCATGCCTCAGCATATGAGGTACTGTGGATGACCTGTTGAGGTCCCTTCCAGCTCTACATTTGTATGACTCTATTATTCTATTTCTGGATTCCATAGTAAAATAAATGCCAAAGGAAGCCTAAAATGTTCATTTATAATGTCCTTTTATAAACATCTCTGCTTTTTGACAGTGTATCAAAGAGAAAAAATGAAGCAGCCATTACTACTTCATTGTTATTCAAATGAGCAGAAACAATTCAATAAATGATGCCTTGATCTATTTTGGTGTGTGTGGCTGAGCTAGATCCATAGCCTGACTCTTTAATTTGGCTTTTAAAATCAGAGTTCCTGCTAATTTGTATCTGGGTGATTGCTGAACACAAGCTAGTGTTGCTGGGGAGCAAGAGTGGGGGTGGGGGCTTTACCTGGACATAGGGTTAGTATATTTCAAGTTCCCAACTAGAGGACACCTTTGGGGGGTGGAGAGGGAAAGGAGGAGCTGGAGGGGGATTTGGGAGTGCTGGATGGAGTGTGTGTGTACTGGGAGGGGGTATTTGGAGGTGCTGGAGGGGCATGTGTACTGGGAAGGGGATTTGGGGATGCTGGAGGGGTATTTTGGAGTGCTGGAGGAGTGTGTATACTGGGAAGGGGTATTTGGGGTGCTGGAGGGGTGCACGTGTACTGGGAGTGGGTTTGGGAGGGTGCTGGAGGGCTGTGTGTACTGGGAGGGGGTATTTGGGGGTGCTGGAGAGATGTATGTGTACTGGAGGGGGTGCTGGAGGGGTGTATGTGTACTGGGAAGGGGCGTGGGGGGTGCTGGAGAGGTGTGTGTGCTGGAAGGGGTATATGGCAAGTGCATGTGTACTGGGAGGGGTTTTTTGGGGGTGCTGGAGGGGTGTGTGTGTACTGGAAGGGGTACCTGGGAGATGTTGGAGGGGGTACCTGAGGCCTCAGAGTCGAGGTGGGGGGCAGTGTCGTGCTCCCTATCACAGTGGCGGGGAGGCTGGCCCAGGCCCGGGACGCAGTGCCAGCCTGTCAGTCAGTGCCTCCTTGTGGGCCTCTCCCCCTCTCTATGGCAGGGAACCAAAGCCTGGTCCTGTCACCCCTCCCAGACAGGCTCTGAGGCCCCGCGGCAGGGCAGGTGGCCCGGCCGAGAGGCGCTTGGCGGCTCCACTTACCTGGCAGGCTGGGCTAGGGCAGGCAGGATCTGGCATCTGTGGATGTAGGGGAGGGACCAATCAGGGCGTGGAGATGGCTCTCTCTGAGCTGCAACCTCTGCTCCACAACGAAAAATCCTGGACACTGCCTCTTATTTGAAAAATCTGCCCGGACAGAGGGTGGGCTACCAAAAAAGAGGTCACGTCCAGGAAAACCTGGGATCAGGCAGCTTCAGCTCTAGGCCTCTTACTCCTCAGCTGCCAACTCCCTCCCAAGCAGTGCTCTGTTCTAGATACCTGTAATTCTGGTCAGACTGTGCAAGGGATCCCCTGCTGGAAGGAGGCTCACATTGCAGCCAACTGGTGCTTCAGCGGCTGAAAAGTCAGGCAGGTCTCCTTCATCCTGTAGCCAAGCTTTTATCTACCGACCATACCACCAACTTCCCTGTGGAGACAGGAGGCAGTACAGCAGTGATTTGAACCTACGTCTCCCACATCCTGGGTGAGTGCTCTAACCACTGGGCTATTGGGCAAAAGGGGGACACCACCACCATCTCCTCTGGCATCTTTTGTGCAGGTTTAGGCATGCTATCAGTACACCTATGGGATCAGGCCCCAAAGGCAACATAGACAGGGGATTGCCTACTTGATAAGTCCTGCTGGGGCTTAGGTGAAAGTTAAGCACCGAGCTGCTGGATGGGGGCAGGATTGAGGCAGCTGTGCACACCAGGTGCCAAAATGTAGGCACCTTGGGGATTTGGTGAATGCTAGTGGCACCTAAATGTTGGGCTTAGGCACGTAAAGTGGCAGTTAGGCACCTAAGTCTCCCTGGTGAATCTAGCTCTAGATGTGTAATGGATAATGGGGAAAAGGACAACTAGTAAATTACAAAACATACAAACAAACCACAAAACAAAAAAACCCAAAGGGAATTCCCCCGGCAGAATTCCACTGGCTATAATGGCTTTGCTCCTGGGATGAATCTGGACCCCAAACTGCCTGTTCTGCATTTACTCCTTGGAAAGTGGGCACACTTCATGCAAGAATGAGAATAAAACTCTTTGAGGATTGATGGCTTGGGTGATTAAGGAAGTGAAGATGATCTACACTCAGTTGTTACATAAGCTTCAGAAGGGAAGCCAATAAAGCTTTTCAAACATCCTGAAGCTGGTGATCAGCAAATAATAAGGCACACTGAAAGCAGGGAGATTAGCATTAGACTTTGGATTTGACAAATGAGCAAATGTAAAGGTGTTTGAAAGGCATTGGATATTGAAGAAGGTGGGGGACGCCATAAAGATAAAAAGAGCACATTGATTTTATTAGCCAAACCCCAGTGTAAACAAAAAATGAGCAGCCAGGATATTATATATATAAGATCTATGGATGACAATCTAACAACTCAGAAATAATAGCCAGCAGAGTGTGGGGTAAATCAGATTCTAGCCTATACCGCTATTTTTCTCCAGAGTTTCCATCCTGTAAAAGCAGATTGTATCATATTTTGCCATTTATGAACATGAAACAGTGTATTACAGGTTCTAGAAAATAAATTGTAGCTCAGTCTTGTTCTCCCCACACTGACCTTTTTGATATTCAGAGGATTTAGAGATGTAAAGGCCTATTAGATAAAGTCCATCCCTCTGCAAGAGGGATATACCTGCATTGTGGTGAAAAAAAGAAGCTGGATCTTTAAATCTCTCCCATTTACGTGCAACAATAACCAGCATTTAAAGGCAATAAGGAGGAGCTCTCATCTTGGCAGGCAACTGGTGAGGGCATCAGGCCTGGGTATGGTCACAAAGTTCATGGAGCAGTGCAATAAAGGGCAGATCTTTTCATGGTCCTTCAACACCTCGCTCAGGTGTTTCATCTCATCTGTTAGCTTCCCAATCTCTCTTTTCAGGGAGGTATTTTCTTGTTCAAGGCACTCATATTCCTGGAATGAAAAAAGGAAGCCCACTGCTAATAAAAACGTTCCTTTCAGTGCCTTCACCTGTTTTTAATCAAATGATAGCAGAATAAATTGTTTTTTCTGCTTATTTAATGTTTTTGAAATATAACATAAGAATCAAAATACTAAACTAGCCTAATAAATACAGATGCTTGTAACAATGCGACTGTTACTATCCATGTTCTTACTGAGCTACAGTTGTGGGCCCAGATCCTGAGCTGTGGCCACGAAGCATGTAGTCCCACTCAGGAGGGGATTGCGAAGGTAGCATTTAGCCACCTTTGCATTCTCCTGATCCTGGGCTAATCTATGTTGTTCTGGTTCCCCCACCACAAATTGTTGTGGCCTAAGGGTGCTCTAGGTTGTGCTCGCTAGCAAAGGCCTAAAGGGACCATTCTGGCAACCAGTGATTGCAAGAGTGTGGGCTGTGACCAGAACACCCAGCTTCTTTCTCCAGCCATGCCTTCTGCACAGGTTGAAGGGATAGGGGTGGTTTAGGAGTTCCACACCATCCAAAGATCCTTCCACACAGGATACATCCTCTGCAGGCTGCAAAAGGCAGTTTTGTATTGCCTAAAAAATCAAAAGTACCCAAGTTAGACTGGGCAGAGTCCTGGTTTGCTTTGGGAAACATGAGTAGTTGGGCAACTGCCTAAGTGCTAAATCTGTGCCTGGGGTTTCTTCCCTTTCAGGCTGTACAATGACTTGTGTGGCTGCAAAGCCCAGATTGGCCAAGTAATACCATGGAAGCTACTGAGCCCAAAGTCTGGCCCTGATAGCAGCTAACTCAGCTCTACATCTGCATTTATGTTTCAGAATGAAACTAAGCACTACTTTCCTTCTACATGATCTACTATATAAATTAATTATTACAAAATTGAAAAACGTCTGTGAGCCCCTCATTTTCTGCTATCATCTGCTGCTCATCTGGGACTTGCTAGAGACCTTGTAATATAAACTGAACTGGTATATATGCTGGAGGGGCATTATTATTAACTAATTATTATTATTTGTATTAGTATAGCGCCTAGGAGCCCCACTCATGGACCAGTACCCCCACTATGCTAGGTGCTGTACAGACACACAACAATAACACAGTCCCTACCCCAAAGAGCTTACAACCTAAATATAAGACGAGACAACAGACGGATGCAGACAGATGAGGGAATACAAGGAAACAATGAGATTATATTGATCGGCATGAAAAGGCTGTTGGACCAGTGTTTCAGTGCAACTTCAGTTATTCTCTGGTTTTCACTTTCAATTGAATGTGGGTTAGCAAACACTTCCACAGAAGTTCCTATCTAGATCAACACAAGCTGTCCAACCACCATGACCAGTGTGCTTATATAGCAAGAAAATAATCACTCATCATATTTTCCTAACTAAAAAATGAAAATATCCCACAATGTAACAAACTGTTTCCCTCTGAAGTTATCTTTATTATTCCCCCTTTAAAATGTGTTTGAATTTAATGCTCACAAGAGCACTATGAAGAATCAAATATGCAGGCAGGTTCGATGCTGGTTTCTAAACACCGCTCTGCTTTGCACCCACGTCAATCCTGACCCACACCTTTGTTATTCCAGTCCTGCTTCTTACCTGAGCAGAGACTGCCTATGGGAATGAACTGTAGAAGAGTTGGAGGCATTCTGTAGTAGACACCAGGGGAAGAAAAGCGCAGACATTTGGCATTTCATCTCTAGAAGTTGGTATAATGGAACCTAGGTATGGTGACCCCATTACAAGTATTTCCTGCACTTCACAGTGTTTTGCAAGGATAAAAGACATCATGAAAAATTGTCTTCTGTGGATAAATTTTATTTTCAAAATGTAGAAGACAGAGATAATTCTGTGCTGAATTGGGCCCTGAGAGCTGCATCACTTACATAAAGGCATTAGTAGCATAGTAGTAAATATTTATAGTATGGTGGTGCCCAAAGCCCCAGTCGAGCTAGAAGCCTCATTGTGCTGGCTGCTGTACAAACACAGAAAAGAGACAATGCCTGCCCTGTTAGATTTACAACTGAACAGACAGTAGGGCTACCATATTATATTATTGATGCTGAGGGCTTGTTAATAGGATTTCAAAAAGGATCAGACATTTATATGCACAATGGGAACATCCACAGTTTAAGATAGGATAAAATATATATAAGGTATCTAAACCCTCATACTTCAGTGACTTATTGGAGTTAGCAGAAGCTTCCCCATGGGAAGCTTATTCCTTAATTGTTCTGTATAAGGTTCTAGCACCACTGGCAAGTTCCAGATGTTTCAATGTAGGGAAAATATTGGACTAGACAGCTCACCAGCATGGTCAGTATGGTAATTCATATGTTTTTACACCAAACCCAAACTTCCTCATGCTGGATTAGTACGAAAACCACCCCATATCTGTTTAAGAAATGCATAGTATTGTTAAATTCTGCACACAACGCTCAAAAGGCAATGCAACATATGAAATACCCATTCACCTCATGGAGTTTGTCTGCTTTCTGCGTTTGTTTCTTCCGGCTTCTCTGGGCAGCGACTCTGTTTTTTTCTCTCCGTCTTATCTTCCTATCATCCTCTTCGGGACTCTGAAAAACCAAACCAAACACCTTGTTGTTGTTTTTTTAAAAAGTGCACTGAGATTCAAAAAGCAAGGAAATAACTTTTAGTGAAAATAAGCAAACAATCTGGTGTGTTTCATAATAACAATATTTCATTCTTACATAAACCTCTCCATCCACAGATCTTAAACTTTGCAAAGGTCAGTAAGTAGCATTATCTCCATTACACAGACAGGGAAACTGAGGCATGGAGAGATTTTTGTGGCCTGATTTTCAAAAGTGCTGAGCATTTGCTGCTCCTATTGACATCTGTGGGAGCTGGGGTTGTTGAGCAAGTTAGTGGCACAACGAGGACTAAAAACTAGAGAGGCCTGATTCTGTGGTATCCTGCATCAAGGGGGCTGGAACTAGGGGTGCTGTAGGTGCAGCAGCACCCCCGGCTTGAAGTAGTAATAACAACCAAATACATGGTTTCCCCACTATAAAAATTATTCCAGTATCCCTGCCTGTATCTTGTAGCCACTTACACCAGTGTATGAAAAGTAGATATAAAACTCTACCAATCAGAATAATAGTGTTTTATGTCCACTTAATCCAGTAGACCATGTGGTTTTCCAGAAACAACCTTGTTGATTACATAAATAGCATATAATACACATGCCACCGTGTCTTTGAAATTTACACAATCACAGATGTTTTTGGCTTTTTAGAGAGGAAAATCTCCTATATAAAATATCTTAGTAAGAGATCCTATTTTGGATTAATGTTTTCCTGTATTGTTCATACACAAAATCCACTCACAGCCTAGAAAATAACTTTCTGTTTTCATTATGGAGTCTTGATCATGGTTTGTGGAGGCTTGGGGAGGCTTTCCATTATAAACCCAATGATTAACTCTCCCTCGCATACCTGAAAAATTCTCCATCTGGTCTGAAATTTCATTTGCTTCCTCTCAGGCTGGAGCAGAATTTTATATATATTAAAGAAATCGGGTAAATAAGCTTGCCTGCTAGCTAACAATGCCCAGCAACAGTTGTCTGCAGATCTAAGTCACATTTGACTTAGACAACAATAAGATTTTTACAGTCCAGAGAAAGCACACTCATCACCAAGCTGCAGCATAATCTGCAGAAGAGTGAGCTGGGATTGGGGAGCAAGGGGAGGAGTTCTCTAAGCACGCTGCAAGTATTTCCCTACAGCCCTGTAATAGGACATGATCAATTGCCTTTCATCTTGGTTTGGAAAGAAGACACAGAATTCATCCCAGCATGTCAATGACAGCGTTAAGGCTGCTGGCGGTGGCTGCTGTTGCTCCTAGCAATGTTTACTCTGTCAAGTTAACCACTGTTTCCTCTCTTACAAGGAAGATTTATACAACAGAGCAGAAAGTATTTAAAACTGCATGTCCTCGATTGAAGAAGCTGTCCTGGTAGGAGCTGTAATGCACTGCTATCCAGACTGCTAAAGTCCGTGAACTGAACTCATCTCTGAGGTAACACTATTGAAATAAATGGAGTCACATCAGTGATGAATTCCACCCCATGTGTCAGATATGCACAGGAGAGACATATGTCTGTGTGTGGTTTCATGAAAGAAAGGGCTAGAGCGGGCAAGAGGAGCGCCCATGGTAATTACAGATCCATGGAAAGAGGGCAACTCTTCTGCATCTTCTGTTCTCTTCTGCATCTTCCCTATGGGGTTAGAGATTACAGCACAGGCATGTCCAGGCAGGAGTTAGTGTCCCAAGACAAGGTCAGGACAACCAATACCAGCATCAACGAGATGCTGCTCTTTATCTTGGGAAGCATGGAAGCAACCATTTCTCTTAGGGTTGCCAACTCACCAGGATTGTCCTGGAGTCTCCAGGAATTCAAGATTAATCTTGAATTAAAGGTTATATCATGTGATGAAACCTCCAGGAATATGTCCAGCCAAAACCGGCAACCCTATGTTCTGATCATCCTGTCTCCTACCCAGGGCCGGCTCTGGCTTTTTTGCCGGGGGGGGGGGGGGGCGGGGCCCCCCGGGGGGGGGGGGCGGGCCCCGGGGGGGGCCCCCGCCCCCCCCCCGGCGGCCAGAGCGCGTCGAGCCCCTGCTGGGGCTCGG
>NW_020664471.1:643799-649112 GCF_002925995.2 Terrapene triunguis | reverse complement strand
AGCGGCCGGGGGGAGGGCGCCGGGGGGGAGGGCGGCCGGAGCCCCGGAGCCCCGGGAGGAGGGCGGCGAGCCCCGGCGGGGGCTCGGCTCTCCCCTCCCCGGCGGCCAGAGCGCCGGGGGCAGGGCGGCGAGAGGGCGGCGAGCCCCAGCTGGGGCTCGGCTCTCCCCCTGGCGGCCAGAGCGCAGGGCGGCGAGCCCCGGCAGGGGCTCCCCGCTCTCCCCCCGGCGGCCGGGGGGAGGGCGGCGAGCCTGGCCGTGCCCCCGCTCTCCCCGGCGGCCGGAGCGCTGCGCCGCCCCCCTCCAGGTGCCGCCCCAAGCACCAGCTTGGGTGCCTGGTGCCTGGAGCCGGCCCTGCTCCTACCTGTACATCCTGATCCTGGCTCCATCCTGAGAATCTGCCCTGCCAAGAGGAGGAGAAAAGCCTTCTCCGCCTGCACCTCCCACCTGACTCTGGTCACTATGTTATAGGGGACTCAGCATTATGTATTTGGGACCCAGTTCCAGCTGCGCCCTAGATCAGGATATGGTCATGTCAAAAGTGATCCCCAGGCTGGACTCCTGATCTACAGCCTCAGGAACGTGGAGATGAAGGATGCTATCTATGGTTGTGAGGAAAACATTTCCTTATGTGATGTGATTTGCAGGGAGTCCATAAAGAATAAGCAGCAATTGCTCAAATTAAGAGAGAGAGAGAGAAAGAGAGAGGACCCGAGGCGAGTCGGTGCCAAATTGAAGAAAAGCACTAAGCGCTCATCACAACGCACTTTGAGGGGCATCAGCTACCTTTGTACAGGAGCGGGAAATGGGATGAGAACAGGGAAAGGCTGCTGAGTTCCCTGCCCACGCCCTCCCGTGCTTCTCCACAGCCTGCTCCTGCCCTGCTGGTGTCCCGCCCCAAGCCCCGGCTGCTGCGCCACTCGGACCCTGATTCACCCTTCCCCTGCCCGGTACCTGCGGCTGATTCCCATCGGAAGAGGAGCTTCGCTGCAGAACGCTGCCCGAAGCCGGGACACCGTGCGACATCCCGGGAGCTGCTGAGCGGCCGGGGCCGCGGCGGGAGCCCAAAGAGCAGCCACGCTCCCCGCACCCCGGCCCCTGCCAGCGCACTCCTGTCCCCAGCCTCGCTAGGGGGAAACTCCGGCCCGGGGCATCCCGGCAGCCTGCACCTGGCTGCAGCGGCTCGCACACTCTCTGTGCTTCCCCAGCCCCCGGGGAGGAGCCGCCTCCTCTTCCCGGATCCGGCTGCGGCCGCAGCCTCCGGGAGGCAGAGCCTGGGAGTCCCGCACGCGCGGCGGCGGCAGCAGCAGCTCACTTGTCAATTTCATGGAAGTCACGTGGCGCCCTTTGAAACTTAGGAGGGAACTAGTTGCTAAACCGCAAGGGTGGCTGCGTGGGGAAGCGAGAGGGGCTGCGGAGCACAGCCAGGCGGGGGGAGGCCAGAGCTCCCTTCCCCCGCACGCCTCGGGGGGCTCGTGAGAGCGATACTCCGAGCCATAGATACCCTAGCACCCGGGGGGCAATTTGGGAAATAAGAACTGAAGGCTACGACCAGCACCTTAAAGCGATTCCTTGGCGATGGGAGCCAAACTTCCCCACCCACTAACTACCTAGCAAAGAGAGAACATGTAAGAGGGGGCTGACGGGAGGGTTTAGTTCAGCTCCTTAGAGAGAAAACTCAGGTCCCGCTCTGAAGGGGGACAGGGATTTAGGGGGTGCTCAGATCCGGGGTTTGGACTTAGCCCCATTTCTACAATGACATGTTTTAAGGGCTAGAAGGAGGAAGAGGAAACAGGATCACAATCCTTAATACGCTCCCTCCTGCACAGCCATACACTGGATTAGATGGATTCTCTAGTGGGACAGTGAAACCAACCATTTCCTGTATATAAAAAGGGTCTATCCTGCCAACAGGACAGTGATAAGAACAGTATAAATGCTTAGCAAGAAGGATGAATTTTCAATCCATAACTTTGCTAACTACTAGAAATCATGGACTGAATAGACACACTGGATTTGTGGCTTATTATACGAATGTATAAGGCACTAACAACCCTCCCAGCTGCCTGCCTTCTCCCCCCTTTTCCTTCCCTCCCACAGGAGGGGTGTTAACAGGCCAATTCACTTTGAAGGGGCCCTTGCGATGTGTTAACTACTTATACTAACAGGGCCGGCTCTAGGTTTTTTGCTGCCCCAAGCAAAAAAAATTTTGGCTGCCCCCGTCCCAGCCCTGGGCTCCTCGCCGCACCCCCCTGCCACCCCAGCCCTGGGCTCTCACCCCCCCGACCCGCACCCCCCAGCCCTGGGCTCTCCCCCACAAACACACACCCTGCCGCCCCAGCTCTGGGTTCCCCCTAACCCCCCACCATTGCCCCCCCACACATCTCCTGCCGCCCCAGCCCTGGGCTCACCCCCCACCACCACCTGCACCCTCCCGCTGCAGCCCTGGGTCACTGGTAACTCGCTCCCAGGGCAGGTCATTCAGCAGGAATTTTAGATGTGCACAGAACACAGACAGGATTGGTTCCCATATGGTTACAGAACTGCAGTAAAGTGGAACAATTTTCAGCTTGTGTGATTGGAGGATATCTGGATGCATATTATAAGACTGTCCTCCATAAATGAGGAAAAGTTGTGGTGCCTTTATTATTCTTTTGTTCCACTCTTTCTTTCTATGGGGAATTTGCCAATGCAATATCAGTCTTCCTTTTAAACAAACAAACAAACAAACAAAAAAGGCAATGGCTGTTGAAAATAGCAATTCCAGTCCTAATAACCACTGGGAAGCATTTCTTGCTCAATTTATTCTACTTTTTCTACAGCAAGTTACAGTGGATCAGTATATTTGATTTGGGAGAAATGAAGTAACAGCTGCCCAAACTGAGCTTGAGCACTCCTGAATTTTGAGGTGTTCAAATCTGGAAGGCAGGTGCTGGGAGGGGGGCTGTGGCTCCACAGGGGAGCACGGCAGCATGTATGCAGCAGCGTGTCTGGCGCTGCGTGAAGCCAGACACACTGGTCTGAGTGGCATGGTAAGGGGTCTGGGGCGTTGGAGAAGGGGTAGGGGGTTCCAGGGGGGGGCAGTCAAGGGACAGGGAGCAGGGGGGGTTAGATGGGTCAGGTGTTGGGGGGGCAGTCAGGGGACAGGCAGCAGTTGGATAGGCATGGGAGTCCCAGGGGTTTGTCAGGGGACAGGTAGGGGGTTGAGTCCTAGGGGGGAAGTTGGGGGGGGTCTCAGGAGGGGGCAGTTGGGGACAAGGACCATTGGGGCTTAGATAGGGGGTGGGGTCCTGGGGGGCAGTTGGGGCAGGGGTCCCGGGAGGGGGTGATCAGGGGACAGGTAGTAGGGGGGTTGGATGGGTTGGGGTTTCTGGGGGGGGCAGTCGGAGGGAGTGGATGGTGGCAGGGTGGGGCTACCCTCCATCCCCGTGGAGAGTCCTATTTTTTTAATGTTAAAATATGGAATCCCTACTCACAGTGCAGCTCTCCATTCAAAGCAGGCTGCAGCATGAGGTCTCAGCTTCCTCACTCCCTCCCCCTCTTTCCTGTTGGTAGTGGCCTAGGGAATGCTGGGAAATGTAGTTCTTTCCCTGCTCCAGGGCTGGCTCTATAGGCAGGGAGCTAACCAAGGAACTACAACTCCCAGGGCCCCCTGTTGGTTTCTCAGCTCCCATGCTGGATCCCTGCCGCCCCTGCAAATGGGCTGCCCCAAGCACGTGCTTGCTTTGCTGGTGCCTAGAGCCGCCCCTGTATACTAAACAATCTGTTCAACCCTGGTATTTAGCTGTGACACTTTGAGTTAGGCCTTGTCTACACTACAAAGTTTTGCTGACAAAAGGCAGCTTTTGTCGACAAAACGGTGAGTGCGTACACACTGCGATGTGACTTTTGGCGGCAAAAATGCCCTGTTTTGGCAACAAAATAACCACCCCAATGAGAGATTAAGGGTATGTCGACACTGCCCACATTACAGTCCGGCCACGGCAGCGCTGTAACATGGGCAGTGTAGTGACGCTTTATCACCGCCGGGGGGAGAGCTCTCCCGGTGATAAAAAATAACCACCCCGAACGAACGAGGGATGGTAGCTTTATTGCTGGGAGCACAGCTCCCGGTGATAAAGTGCTGTCTATACTGGCACTTTTCAGCACTAAAACTTTTGTCGCTCAGGGGGGTGTTTTTTCACACCCCTGAACAACTAAAGTGTTAGTGCAGAAAGTGGCAGTGTAGACACAGCCTTACATCTTTTTCCTCTAAATTTTTGTTGACAAAGTGCCAGTGTAGATATCACGTTTGATTTTATCGCTTTAATTGGCCTCCAGGAGGTGTTCCACAATGCCCATCGGGACCGCTCTGGTCAGCAGTTTGAACTCCGCTAGGCTGCAGCTAGGAAAACAACCATCTGCCCCTCCCCCTTAGAAGCCCTAGGAATTTTTGAAATTCCATTTCCTGTTTGCTCGACCTGGAGAGATCTCATTGCATCTCCCCAGCTAAACATGACCGGTTATCGCAGCAAATGCTCTCCTGCTTCCGCTTAAACCACTGCAGAGCTGTTGGATCTGCTCAGTATATGGGGAGAGGAGGCTGTGCAGTCCCAGCTACGCTTGAGCCATAGGAATAGGGATACCTATGTAGGGTGACCAGATGTCCTAATTTTATAGGGGCTTTTTTGTAATATGGGCTTCTATTACCTCTCACCCCCAGTCCCGATTTTTCACATTTGCTATCTGATCACCCTATACCTATAGGCACATTTCTTGAGGCTTGTGTGAAAAGGGCCATGATCGGGACATGCTGCAGTGCAGAGCGATGATAAAGGAGCTGAGGCAGGCATACCATAAGGCAAGGGAGGCAAACTGTCACTTCAGTACTTCACTTAAGACCTGCCGGTTCTATAAGGAGCTGGACGGTATCCTCGGTAGCAATCCCACCTTCATCGCCAAGAGCCCTGTGGATACTTCGGTGGGCCTGGAGGAGGTAGAAAGATGAACTAACCTGGAGAACATAGTCATTGATGAAGAGGTGGAGTTAGATGATGATGTGGAGCTCCCAGCGAGGTCTGCCCGTGGGGCAGGCAACCAGGAACTGTTCACCACTTCAGAGGTGTCTAGCCAGTCTCAGCAGTTGCTCTCCGGTCAGGGCCGGCTCCAGGCACCAGTTTGCCAAGCAGGTGCTTGGGGCGGCCACTCCGGAGAGGGGCGGCAGGTCCAACTATTCGGCGGCAATTCGGCGGACGGTCCCTCACTCCCGCTCGGAGCGAAGGACCTCCCGCCGAATTGCCGCCGCAGATCGCGATCGCAGCTTTTTTTTTTTTTTTT
>NW_020664471.1:588910-643399 GCF_002925995.2 Terrapene triunguis | reverse complement strand
CTGGTATTTAGCTGTGACACTTTGAGTTAGGCCTTGTCTACACTACAAAGTTTTGCTGACAAAAGGCAGCTTTTGTCGACAAAACGGTGAGTGCGTACACACTGCGATGTGACTTTTGGCGGCAAAAATGCCCTGTTTTGGCAACAAAATAACCACCCCAATGAGAGATTAAGGGTATGTCGACACTGCCCACATTACAGTCCGGCCACGGCAGCGCTGTAACATGGGCAGTGTAGTGACGCTTTATCACCGCCGGGGGGAGAGCTCTCCCGGTGATAAAAAATAACCACCCCGAACGAACGAGGGATGGTAGCTTTATTGCTAGGAGCACAGCTCCCGGTGATAAAGTGCTGTCTATACTGGCACTTTTCAGCACTAAAACTTTTGTCGCTCAGGGGGGTGTTTTTTCACACCCCTGAACAACTAAAGTGTTAGTGCAGAAAGTGGCAGTGTAGACACAGCCTTACATCTTTTTCCTCTAAATTTTTGTTGACAAAGTGCCAGTGTAGATATCACGTTTGATTTTATCGCTTTAATTGGCCTCCAGGAGGTGTTCCACAATGCCCATCGGGACCGCTCTGGTCAGCAGTTTGAACTCCACTAGGCTGCAGCTAGGAAAACAACCATCTGCCCCTCCCCCCTAGAAGCCCTGGGAATTTTTGAAATTCCATTTCCTGTTTGCTCGACCTGGAGAGATCTCATTGCATCTCCCCAGCTAAACATGACCGGTTATCGCAGCAAATGCTCTCCTGCTTCCGCTTAAACCACTGCAGAGCTGTTGGATCTGCTCAGTATATGGGGAGAGGAGGCTGTGCAGTCCCAGCTACGCTTGAGCCATAGGAATAGGGATACCTATGTAGGGTGACCAGATGTCCTAATTTTATAGGGGCTTTTTTGTAATATGGGCTTCTATTACCTCTCACCCCCAGTCCCGATTTTTCACATTTGCTATCTGATCACCCTATACCTATGGGCACATTTCTTGAGGCTTGTGTGAAAAGGGCCATGATCGGGACATGCTGCAGTGCAGAGCGATGATTAAGGAGCTGAGGCAGGCATACCATAAGGCAAGGGAGGCAAACTGTCACTTCAGTACTTCACTTAAGACCTGCCGGTTCTATAAGGAGCTGGACGGTATCCTCGGTAGCAATCCCACCTTCATCGCCAAGAGCCCTGTGGATACTTCGGTGGGCCTGGAGGAGGTAGAAAGATGAACTAACCTGGAGAACATAGTCATTGATGAAGAGGTGGAGTTAGATGATGATGTGGAGCTCCCAGCGAGGTCTGCCCGTGGGGCAGGCAACCAGGAACTGTTCACCACTTCAGAGGTGTCTAGCCAGTCTCAGCAGTTGCTCTCCGGTCAGGGCCGGCTCCAGGCACCAGTTTGCCAAGGAGGTGCTTGGGGCGGCCACTCCGGAGAGGGGCGGCAGGTCCAACTATTCGGCGGCAATTCGGCGGACGGTCCCTCACTCCCGCTCGGAGCGAAGGACCTCCCGCCGAATTGCCGCCGCAGATCGCGATCGCAGCTTTTTTTTTTTTTGCGCTGCTTGGGGCGGCAAAAACCCTGGCACCGGCCCTGTCTCCGGTGAGCAAGAAGCAGGAGAAGAGACACCTGGTAAGTGGCTTGGTTTGTGTAGTGCAGAGGTGGGTTCAGGGCACAGAAATGTGGAAGGCTGGCTGTGTTTCCGTGAGCTGGACATTTCCCTGTGTAGCTAATCAGTATGGCGGAACAGGGTGTTGATGCATGCGGAGATCTCACGGGAATCCTCCAGAGAGATCTCCAGGAAAGTTTCCTGGAGGTACTCAGTAATCTTCTGCCGAAGGTTCCATGGCAGAGCAGCTTTGTTCCTTCCCGCATTGTAGGAAACTTTCCCGCACCATTCAGCAATCACTTGTGGAGAGACCAAAGCAGCACACAGGCGAGCAGCATAGGGAGCAGGGTGGAAGTCACAAGCATGTAGCAGATGTACCCTCATTTCCCTTCTTACCCTTAGCAGTGAGATGTCTGCTAGAATGACCCCTGCCTGTGGAAAAGTGTGGGAGAATTTTAGAATTTTTTCCCTAGTCAGCTGCACCACAACCCTTGCAGAGTGAGTGCTCTTTTCCCCATGTGGAGCACCCCCGCCAACACTCACCATGCTTTGGGTGTTCGCAGAGATGTGTTCTTGCCAAGGATCAGTGAGAAAGTGATTGAATGTTGCAAAAGGTGTATTTTACTGAAACGTTTCAATGCTGTGCATTAATTTAACAATCATGCTTCTGTGCACTGTTCCTTGTGCTTCGGCAGATGTGGCCTTCAGGAACACCCCCCACCCCCTCCCAACACACACCGGCCGAGTGTCTCCGCCAGCTAAGAAAGTGCCCAAGACAGAGCAAAGAGGACATGTTCTGGGAGGTACTGCACTCCTCCAATGCAGAGAAAAGGGAATGCAAGGAGTGGTGGGAAGCCAAAAGACAGGACAGAAAAGAAAATCAGGAGTTTGTTAAGGATGCTAATAAGCGGATGATTAAAGTCATGGAGAAGCAAATGCAGATGCTGAAGTCCTTAATAATGCTGCAGAGTGAGCAGATCTGTGTCCGCTCTCCTCTGCAACACATTCAGAATTCTTTTCCATGCCCCCCCAACTCCGCCCACACAGTCCTTTCCAATTGCCAGGACTTCTCGGTTTTGCCTTCGCTCCACCCCCTTGGACAACTTTCAGAGCTGTGTGTAGGTCCAACTTTTATTATGAAAGTCTGCCCTTCCTGGTACCTCCTTTCCCACAAAGCATCTTTGTGTGTGTTGTTTCTTGTGCAATAAAAGCAAAGTTTTTGAATGGTAACTCATCTTTATTTGTTTTCTACAAATTGAGATAGCAGGCACTACCACTACATACAAGGTCAGTTTATTCATATGCTTGCTAGACTGTAAGGCCCCAAATGTCACCATTGCTTCCTAGGAAAACTACATGTAATGTAACATTGCAGCACCAATCACAGACATATACATTACTGGTTCTCATTTTCAAAGTGTTACCTCAAAGCCTCCCTGATTCAAATTGCCCCCCCCACCTTTGGGGTCCTCTAACTGCCCTGGTATCTGGCTGCTCAAAATCAGCAGCCAAGCGGTCTGCCTCAACACTCAACCCCTGAGCAAACCTTTCACCCTTACCTTCACAAATATTATGCAACGTACAGCACGTGGCTATGACCATGGGAATATTATCCTCATTAAGATCTAACCTGCCATAAAGGCATCACCAGCACAGCTTTAATCTGGAAAAGGCACCCTGTCATCCGGCATCTACTCAGCCTGTTGTTGAACAACTCCTTACTGCTGTCCAGGTTTCCCGTGTAAGCTTTCACAAGTCAGGGCTGTAGGGTACGCTGGGTCTCCCAGGATCACTGTGACATTTCAACATCTCCCAATGTAATCTTCTGGTTTGGAAAGAAAGTACCCGCTTGTAGCTTTCAATACAGGCCGGTGTTCCTGAAGATACATGCGTCATGCACCATTCCAGACCACCACGTGTTGATGTCAGTGAAACTCTCACGGTGATCCACAAGCACCTGCAACACCACGGAGAAGCACCCCTTCCTATTGATGTACTGCGTCGCAAGGTGGTCTGCTGCCAAAATTGGAATGTGTGTGCCATCTATCACCCCTCCACAGTTAGGGAAACCCATTTCTGCAAAGCCATCCACTGTTTCATACACATTTCCCAAAGTCACGGTCCTTTGTAGCAGGATGCGATTAATTGCCCTGCACACTTGCATTAATGTAGCACCAACGGTCGACTTCACGACTCCAAATTGATACGCGACCGACCAGTAGCAGTCTGGAGTCATCAGCTTCCACACAGCGATTGCTACATGCTTCTCTAGTGAGAGGGCAGCTCTCATTCTGGTGTCCTTGCGCCGTAGTGCTGGGGCGAGCTCCGCACAGTTCCAGGAAGGTGGCTTTCCACCTTCTGTAGCCACTGCTCATCATCCCACACCTACATGATGATACGATCCCACCAATCAGTGCTTGTTTCCCGAGCCCAAAAGCGATGGTCTACCTATGCTCCTGCTCTGTGAATGCCAAAAGCAATCTAAAGTTGCTCCTATCCATATCACACGGCATGTCAGGCAACTGTGAGTCTTCTTCAGTTAGGAACTTCACGATTAACTGCACTGCCATCTGCGATGTCTTCATGACAGTTAACAGAGCATATGCGGGATCCATCCCTTCTCACAAAGATGCCGGGGTGCACAGCAAAGAAGGGCCGTTGAAAAATGCCGTGAAAGAAAGCCCATGGAATTTTGGGACAGAAAGCAATGCATCATGGGACATTGAGCCCGGTCCCAAGATGTGCCAAGATCTGCTCCGCCTTCCCACAACACCTAGCGACAGAAGGCGTGAAGATGGACTGTGGGATAGGTACCGATAGTACATTGCTCAATCGGTCAATGATAGTGCCCCAACTGTGGATGTGCTGTGCTGACAGAAGGAGCGAGTGTGAATATGACATTCTGATTTTTATTATGCCGACTTCTGAGCATCAACATCACTTTTTTCAACAAAACTTGGTGGTGTAGACAAGGCCTCAGTTTCCCAGACAAGAAGAGATCAAAAGCTTGTTTCTTGCACCAACAGAAGTTGGTCCAATAAAAGATATTACCTCTTGCACCTTGTCTAGCTAGAAAGACAAAGATGATGTAGGGACAATCGATATCTTGCTATGCCTGGAAGCTACCTCTGGCCTCATTATTCACGAGGCTCTCCTTTCATCAACACATGCATTGCTATAGCTCCCTGAATTTTTTTCTTGAAAAATTATTAGTACAAGTCAAAAGTTCAAGAGGTTAAATTTAACATATCTTCATAGTGACTTATATGAAACTTGATGATGATATGATACTACTACAGATGCAAAATGTTCCATGCTACTTAAAAGGAAGATATATTTGGTTTTACATTCCAAACTCCTCCCTGAACATCTGAGTCAACAGTTTTGCTTCTCTTTTAAAAATAACCAGAAGAAAAATGTTTCTCTGTTTCCCCCAAATTCTTTCCCCCACAAAATACACTGATCCAAGGCTCAGGATGGGCAATATTAATTCTTGCACTTCTGACAGGTTTGAGGTCTGATATTCTGTGATCCCTCAAGGTTACATGGAAGCTTGGTATGACTGAAAGGGAAGATTCCCAGCTTTGCAAAGAGAAACCTACATTTGTTTCTATTTTCAGTAGGTTCAGAGATATATATATAGAAAAGCTATTTTAGGGTACTTTTAGAGGTTTCCAAAATGTATGATTAATTTTCTCATTTCTCAGAGAACAGTGCAGTTGGTCTCGTGGTACCTAAGGCAGACTGGCTTTATGAGTGGAGGAATATGAAACAACTCAAATATTTCTAAAGTAGTTTTTCTAAACATGAGGGGTGGATACTGAGGATATGGAGATGCAATGTGGTATTTACCTTTGTATGGACTGTTATTTGGGATAATCTGAATAATTCACTTGTGGCTTCACCCCTCATGGGTAATACAGCCATTTCAAACTCATCCCAGCTAAACCTCCCACGTTATCACATATTCTCTATGGAGGGGATTCCACTGACATCAGTGGACTTTGGATCATACCCCCTGTGCATAGTGGAATAAATTCATCCCTGGTGTAACAACACTGATGTCAGAAGTGGAGTGGACTTCAGTGCAGTTATACCAGAGATAAATGTGGGCCAAATACTATGCACATATTGTCTAGTCATAGATGTTGGAAAAGCCATTTTTCACATGCACTAGTCATTGTACTCCTTTATAAGAAGTACTTAGCACATTTTTCATTTAGATTCAAGTCAAGTCTGATTGCTGAAAACATGCAATCCTTTTGTTTCAAGATTAAAAGGTTAATCCATGTTTATTATCCAAATAATATTTTAACAACATTATGGAGCACTAGTCTTTAACACTTACACTTTTCTTTTCCTCTTCAAATTATTTTTCAGACATTAACATATTGATTCTTCCCATACCTCTTTAAAACTAGGCAATGGATATTTGTACAGGTTAAAATGTCTATGCACATCCAGTGCATATTTAGATGAAATATCTAAATATCTTACTAATAGCAAACATTATTTTGTTCAGCTATGAAATTCATAGACTCAAGCCCAAGAAAAAACCCCAATAGATGCTGTAGTTGTAAAGCCTCAGCTAATCTATCATAATGATCTAATTGGATATGTCTACATTTTTAATTGGGTACTTCTGCATTTTTCTGGTATTCCCAGATCTTTTCATGTGATTCATACAATGTAAATTAATGTCAAGTAATACAGCTCAGAAATTAATGTAAAATATTAATTCAGTTATATGGAATATAAAGCATTAAGGCTAGGGACTTGATCATGGAAGTCCATGGGAGTCAGATGAAGACTGGTCCAGTGGTTAGTGCATTAGGTTGGGACCCTGGAGACGCAGACTCAACTCCTTGCTCTAGGCAAGTCACTTTGATCCAGCTCCTCAAGAGTATTGAGACACCTAACTAAATTGATTTCAATGGGAGTTAAGTAGACTTTGGGAGAGAGAATTCCTGTGTTCTAGTCCCAGCTCTTACTGTATTGCTCAGGCAAGCAGCTTAAACATCCCCTGTCTCATTTTACCCAACTGCAAAATGGGTACTGCGACAGCACATAGCTATATCAAACAGCCTAAGAGGTGTCACAACATTTGAACCTCAGACGACTGATGCTAAAAGTATTGAGCTGCACTAGCTAAATGCAAGGTGATATACAGTAGTTGACACAAAAACAATTTCATTATTTGTTTCTCCCTGTGCACACACAAGTTCCATTGCCATCGCTGGAAGATACAAGTGCATAAGAGGAGAGTAGATGCATCTATAATTGAGAAATTACACACATTTGAGGCTATGTCTACACTGCAGCTAGGAAGTGTAATTCCCAGCTCAGGTAGACCTACAAGCACTAGCTATAGTTGACCTAGCACCTAAAATTATCAGAGTGGCCACAGCGGCACAAGCGGTGGCTTGGGCTAGCCATCCAAGTACAACCCCAGCTGCGATTCTAGGTACTTGGGAGGCTAGTGGCTGGAGCCACTGTGGCCACACTGCTATTTTTAACATGCTAACTCACGCAGAACTAGGGCACATCTGTCTACCTGAGCTGGGAATTACACATCCCAGCTGCAGTGCAGACATATCCTTAATTGCACTGAAGAATTTGGTTTGGTTAAATTTGGGGGAAAACTTCTATATTACATACCTAGTACACTGTAAATTCTAGAGGAGAATTTTTTTTGTCAATGTAGACATATTCAATCCTCTTTCTTTAGGAGTTCTGGCTAAGCACACGAGAATCCTGCTACTTCGTAAGTCAGTTCAAAACTTCCATTGACTTACCTGAGAGTAGGATCAAGGCCCAAATCATAACAGAAATGCCCCTGAATTATATGGTGCCCAACTATAATCCAGTTCAGATTTACAGTTTCAAAAATCCCAATTTGAAATACTTTATTTTATAATATTTCAAAAACAAAAACTGAGAAATAAAGATCAGACAAGACCTTCAGATTTCACTTAAAATCATGCAAGAGGGGAACAAACAAATTGTGGCTCTAAGAAGGAAAATAGAAAATATATTTTAATAATTGTGGAAATCAATATAGTTCTTCAGAATGACGTTTTAAAAGATTGTTCCACAACAGGGTGGGATATTCTGAATGCCAAGGATATGGAACACGTTCATGCTCCCCTAGCTCTACTCAAATGGGCAGAGCTGGTCAGGTCTTGCTTATGAACACATTGTATAGAGACTGTAGGCCAATAGCATATTTGGTGGGCAGGATGGATTTTTTAAATTTGGCTGATAGACTGAAGCAATGAACCACGTTCTACTGATGGAGACAAACTTTGTAGCAGATGTTTACTTGTTAAAAGAGCATCCAGCCCTTTGTAAGCCAAAATCAATATAAACACATGGATAGATTAGTAAATGTAGGAAAAATCTGAAATGTTGTGGGAAAGTTGTGTGTAATGCTATATGCAGATTGTCAAAGGCAATTGGCAGCAGGATTGATTTCTCAGCACTGCCAATCTGCTGCTGTTTGCCAAAGATCTTTACAATTGGCCTCCAAAAAGGATGAGCCAGAGAACATTTGTTTGGTGGGCAGCTAAACACCACATAGATTGTGGTTCCTGGTTTGATCTCCAGTGACCTGTTATGGAGCCTCTTAGCAGTTAAGTTACAGGGGGTGGTAAAATGGATTAAACAGAAGCTTTGGGTTTTCTGCAGAAGTTATTGGGTGAGGTTCTTTGGCTTGTATGATGCAGGAATTCAGTTTAGATGATCATACTGCTCTGTTCTGGACTTAAAATCTATGAATCTAAGATAATCAATGTTGATGCCAACTGTCCTCCTGAGAATTGTGCTCAACTGTCAATATTTTACTAGCTTTGCTTTTAAAATGCTCATACTTTAGAGAGCACACACGTAATTCTCTCTTGCTGATGCAATCTGAGGTTGCGAGATGATGTGCACTGTAGGGTGGAGGGCTCAATGCATCTGTAATTGCTGTTTGGGAATTACCAAACCCACTATGAAGGCTGCTTTACTGCATAAAGAGATGAGAGGGTTGTCTTTAAAACAATTCTATTCTCACCACCTGCTCTCCACTGCAACATTTTTTTCTTAAAATTTGCAAGTACAACTTCTGCTCATGAAAGCAAGGGGCTTGTAGTAGACATGAAACATGCTTGTTTCAAGCAAGCAGTGTTTATGCTTCACACATGTAACTGCGTCAATGTACCTTCACAGACATTGGCTATACTACCGCCACTGTAGTCCTGGACTCCAAGTTTGAGCAGAGAATACCAGCTATGCCAGACTGTATGATGGTTTTCTGAGCTACAGGTAAAAGAATGAAATCAAACACACTGAAGCATTATTATAGGTGCACCCTTTTTAGTATTGTCTTAAAACAGAGGACAAACTTATCCCCTCCTTTGAAGAAATCCACATAGGTTATTTGGGCAGAGAACTCTAAGGAGTTTCCAAGGGATTGTCCTGGTGTGCAAGGGGTGAGGGTGGGGGTGGGGGTGAGTGTGTGTGTGTGGGGGGCACTGGACTCTAATATCTGTGGGTCTGCAGCGGAAAAAGCCCCATTTATTGAGGAGGCAGAGAAACACTGGACTGCTCCCTCTATGGAGCTTTCCTGCTTCTCCACCAGCACATCTTTTCCAGGAGTTATGGCGTCATTGATTTTGATCCTCCCTGGGGGTAGAGATATAGTTGCAGAGGGGATCCAGCAAAAGTTAGCACTGCACTAATACCCGATCTGTTTATCAGGGACAATAGTGCTGGGGAGTGTGGTGTATTTAAAATTGAGTCAAAATGGCAAGCTATCACTTTAAGTGTAAGTGGTTTCCTGATCCTGCCAGCAGGCTAGGGGGCTTAGTAAGAAGTGTACAATCTGCATCACTCTCATGCAGCCAGTCTGCAGATAGCCAGCCTAGAGTATGGTGGGGTGAGCTGTTTTGGGGTTCTTATGGGTTAGGGTTCTGAGTTATGAGAAAAAGTAGTGTTATGGTACAAACTTTCAGCAAGAGCATTTTGTGTGTTTATCTAACTTCTGTGTATATATGCTGTGAAGAGGGCCATCCCTAGGAGCTGCGGGGCCCAGGGTGGAACTGACAGATTTGTCTCTTCTGGGACTGACCCCGCTGACCAATCGCACCGGCTCATGGGGGCCCAAAGCACAGGGCCCGGAGCGGTTGCCCTGATTTGCCCTACCCAAGGGACGGCTCTGGCTGTGAACATAATAGGGAGAGAAGTTAGTCCCCTGCTACAGCCAACCCATACCAAATCTGGCAGACTACCAATCCTTTGGAGCTCTGACAATGGAGAGTTTCCAAGAGGCTCCAGAAGGACAGACAATACTGCAAGAGACAATCCCCTTGAGAGATCTGGTTGCATAAGGTCTCCTTCATTCACAACAACAAAGGAAATGAAGGGGGTCAAAACTTCCTTAGAGAGCAAGCTTCTGTTTAGTGTGTAAGAAAATACATAAGGAACTTCTAGTGTGGATTGGAAGTATTGTTTGAGCAGAAGCACATGTGCATGAGAAAATTTGTCAAAGAGAAAGGGAATCCAGAAAGCAAAGACTAGTCATTTGGGTTTACAACACAACATACAAAGTTTTGTTGTGAAAGTTTAGCAGCAATTTGTTTACAAAGAGTTAACTTGTAAACTATTCACACTATAGTATTCAGAGAGAAATACTGAAGCATCATAGGCAACGTACATGCAGTGGTTGTTCTGGAGGGAGGCAGAATTAAGTTTGACATAATTCCATATTTTCAGACTAATTTTTTTTAAAACAAAGTTTATAGTAATTTTAAAACAATTTAAATTTTACACCTTATTTCAAACTTCAAAAGTTCCAGTAATGTTTTTACACTTACATACACACAAAATTCCTATGTCTTAATAACCTTAACTTCATCTTAGTGACATGTTTGTTTTGCTATTTTTTAAAGAATGTTTTCAATGAAAAATACTGGTATTCCTGCCATATGAAAGTATTGTTAGGACAGCAGAACACCAGATGGCATTGTTAATGGTCTTACAAATTTTTTTTCTAATGACTTGTCTATAAAAGATCCATAATGTATTTGACCTAAAAGTACAGAAAGCATGTTATGGGAGAAACGGTTACTTACTGTAACTGTGGGTCTTTGAGATGTGATGCAGACGTGTATTCCACTTAGGGGTGTGTGCACTCAGCACATGGAGCTGGAGAATTTTGCCTATGCATAAATGTGCAGTGCTTGTGCCTCATGGGCATATCCCTCTCCCCTAGCTATATGGGGTGGCAGCGCCCTGACCCCCCTCAGTTCCTTCACACACTAGATTCCGATACAGAGGAGATGGAAGGTCATGGAATACATGTCTGCCTTACATCTCTGCATCACACCACTGTTACAGTAAGTAACCATTTCTTCTTCTTTGAGTAGATGCAGCTATGTATTTCACTTAGGTGACTCACAAGGAATACCCACAGGAGGCAGGGCTCAGAGTCTATCTACACAGGGATGGCAGAACTGCCCTCCCAAATTTTGCATCAGCTCTGGAAGATGCAGTAATGGCATAGTGGTTTGTAAAAGTACATGGCAGCCCCGGAAATATCCAATATTGAGACGTCACTGAACGCTATTGATGTAGCTTGCGCTCTTGTAGAATGAGCTCACGCCTGCTGAGGAGGTGTGACTGAGGCTATTTTATATGCAGACTTGATACAGGATGTCATCCATTTAGAGATTGTTTGGGAAGAGACCACTTGCCGCTTCATAAGATCCGCATATGACACAGAGGAGGTAAAGCACGAAATGGTTTAGTCCTGTCCAGATAAGAGGCTAGACAGTGCCTGATATCTAATGCATAAAGATGCTGCTCCTCTGAAGATGAATGTGGCGTTGGAAAGACCACGAGTAAATATACCATCTGGTTCTAATGAAACTCAGACTACTTTAGATACAAATTTTGGGTGTGGCCATAAAGTCACTTTGTACTGGGAGAATTGCGTATCAGAAGGCTCTGCGTTCACAGCCTTCAATTCACAGACTCTCCCAGTAGATGTTATGGCAACCAGGAATGCAGTTTTCTGACAAAAGCAGAAAGGGACAAGATGACAGAGGCTTGAACGGAGGTCCCATTATGCCAACACTGTATTAAGGTCTCACAGACGAACTGGTTCTCAGACCAGAAGGTGGAGACAAAGAAGCCCTTTTAAGACTCTTGCTACCATGGCATTGGAAAAGACTGATCTTCCATCAATGGGGAGATGAAATGCTGAAGTTTCTGCCAGATGCACCCTCAATAAGCTAAGTGCAAGGCCCAAAGTCTGAAGATGCAACTAGTACTCCGGGATGTCCTGAATAGCAGCCAGCATCAGTTGAATTCTGCAGACCGCTGACCACACCAAAAACTGCTTCCATTTTGCCGAATAGGCAACTCTGGTAGAGAACTGTCTACTGTTGAGTAGAAACAGTTGAACGGCCACCAAACAACACTCTTCCTCCACCTCATTCAATTATGAAGCAGCCATGCAGCAAGATGCAAGGTGTGATTATGATTCTGCTTAAGTAGGTCAGGAGGGAGAGGAAGGAACATGGGAGGCTGAATCAACAGTGCAAGAAGATCGGAGAACCAGCACAGCATCAGTCATGCTGGGGGCAATGAGGATGAGCTTGGCCCGATCCACTTTCAACTTGAGGATGACCCATGCAATAAGCAGGATTGGAGGAAATGCATACAGAAGAGCCGACTGCCGGCTGAGATGGCAGGTGTCTGTGAGGGAGCCCAGACTGAGCGCCCCTTGAGAGCAGAACAGATGGCATTTTTATTCTCTCACAGAAAACAGGCTGATCGTCAGAATGGCCCAAGCTGCAAAGATGACCCACAGGGCTGCTTGTCTTCAGGGACCACACATGACTCAGGGAAAAATTCCTGCTGAGATGGTCTATGAGATAATTCTGGGCCCCAGGCAAGGGGTCAGCTATTGGAGTGATACTTTCGTCAATGCAGAACTGCCACAACCTGAGCGCCTCTTGGCGGAGCACTCTGGAGTGTGCTCCCCCTTGCCTGTTCACATAATACATCACAGTGGTATCATCAGTAAGTATGTGAACCACTCAGCCCCTAATGTAGTTCAAAGAAGCGTGACAAAAGCATTGTAGATGGCCTGAAGCGCCAGCACTTTGATATGCAGTGAGGTTGCCTGCTCCAACCACAGACCCTGAACTTTCAGTGACCCCAGATGTACTCTCCAGCCTATTAGGGAGGCGTCAGTGACAACAGACCAGGTTGGTAGGGTCCAGACAAAGGGAACACCCTGACATACAGTTTCCAGAAACATCTATCACTGCAAGGAGTCCAGGACCAACTGAGGGATATGGACCAATCTGTCCAAGGAGTGAAGAATTGGACAGTAAATTGTCCTAAGCCACATTTGAAGGGGGCAAAGCTGCAACCTTGCAAATGGACCACCTGCATGCAAGTACACATGTGGCCCAAGAGCAATGTCAGATTAGCCACTGGGCCAATGGGGCCCGTGCCCAGGGGCCCCGGCCAATTGCGGGTCCCCTGGAAAAATGGGCACCCTGTGCCCTGCCCTGCCTGGTGTTCCTGCCAGGGAGCAGGGTTAGGGCATGGGGGCTTGCCCCACCCCATTGGCACTCCTGCCAGGGAGCGGGTTCGGGGCATGGGAGCTTGCCCTGCTCCACCTGGCGCTCCTGCCAGGGAGCAGGGGAAGCCCCCACACCCCGACCCTGCTCCCAGGCAGGAATGCCAGGTGGGCAAGGGAAGTCCCTGCACCCTGCCCAGCTCCCAAGCAGGAGTGCCAGGCAGGGGGGCAAGCCCCCACGCCCAGACCCCATTTCCCCAGCAGGAGTGCAGGGTGGGAGGGATTGCGGGCGGAAGGGGTGGGGAGGGGCCCCCACTTGCTCTGGTCCAGGGCCCCACAAACCCCTAATCCTCCTCTGCCCAAGAGCCACAGGCATATCTGAGCTGTCATGGAATGCTGGACTGCAGATCAAGGCAAAGGTGGCCAATCGTCTGAAAATGGTAGGTTGGCAAAAATGCTCTCAAACTTGTAGAGTCTATTAGGGCCCCAATGAACTTGATTTTCTGAGTGGGAACCAACATTGACTTCCCGGTTGTTAGGATGAACCACAGACAGTCAAGTACGCACAGTGTAATGCATACATGAGAAAGAAAGAACTTCCTTTATGGACCTGTCCCTTAGCAGCCAGTCATCCAGATATGGGAAGATATGAATACCCCTCTTTCTGAGGTACGTCGTCATGACAACCATACACTGGGTAAAAACCTGGGGGGGAGGGGAAGTGGGCAGAAGAGGGGCCAAAAGGAAGCACTGTGTACTGAAAATAGCACTCTGCCATGACAAACTGGAGTTTTCTGTGGTTCAGCAAACCTGCCACATGAAAACAAGCATTCTGAAAGTCCAGAGCAGCAAACCAGTTGTTCTGAGACAACGTGGGGAGTCTAGTTAATAGGGTGACCATTCCAAACTTCATGTACTTGATATATTTATTAAGTCTGCAAAGGTTGAGAATGGGTCTTACCCCGCTTTTGGATTTGGGGACCAGTAGGTACTGGGAATAGAAGCCCTGACCCCGGTGTTCCAGAGGAACTTCCTCCACCACTCCCAAAGCCAGTAGAGAATGGACATGCTCGAGGAGTAGTATCTTGTGAGAAAGATTTCTGAAGAGGGATGGAGAGGAAAGGTGGGGAGGAGGAGGAGGAGTGGAGAGGAACTGGATAACATAGACCGAACTGACAGTGCCTAGGACCCAGCTGTCGGTTGTAATTCAGTCCCAAACATCGTAAAAGCAAAGCCATCCTGTCCGTGAATAGAAGCGGGGTAAAGGGAAGGATGGCTGGGACACTGCTCTGGACCAAGGAATCAAAATGGGCGCTTGGGGGACATTGGGGAAGGATATGTGGACTGTCCGAACCCTGGACCCATCTTCCTTCTCCTCTGGGCCCTATGCCCCTTTCTGGGGTAGTCCCACTGTCTTAGAAGAGGAAAAGGCTGCCCAAAGATGCATTGCAGATGTCACTGCATCTGTTGTTGACCACCATAGTGGTGCCTTTGCAGTGACAGTGCATACGCCCCCATGGAACAGAGGGTAGCCCTGGAATCCTTGAAGGAGTAGTCTCAGTCTTGTCCAAAAAAAAAAAAAAAAAAAAAAAAAAAAAAAAAAAAAAAAAAAAAAAACAAAAAAAAAAAAAAAAAAAAAAAAAAAAAAAAAAAAAAAAAAAAAAAAGCACCCAGCCATTGAAGGGCAGATCTTCTACAGCCTGCTGCACATTGGGAACAATGCCCAAATTCTGCAGCCAGGACTTCCTTTTAATGGTCACCATGGAGGCCATAACTCTGGATGAAGTGATTGCGACATCTTTTCCACCAAGCAGCCTTCAGTGATCAACACCCAAAATTCCTCTGTGGAGGTTTCAGGCAGCCTGTCTACAAACTTAGGCATGGCAGTCCATTTTACAAAGTTGTATTTGGACAACAATGCCTGCTGGTTCACAATCTGTATTTGCAGGAAGGAGGTGGTGTAAATTTTCCTACCCATTAAGTCCATCTTTTAGACTCCTTGTCCTTTAATCCGCCCTGCTGGGCTCTATCATTCACTGTGGTTACTACCAGGGAATTTGGGACCGGTTGGGAGTAAAAGCCCTCCAATTCCTGCACCAGGACTAAATAGTGTTTCTTTATGTGCTTCACAATAGGTGGTACTGAAGCTGCCATGCTCCAAAGAACCTTTTCAGGATCTAGCACATCATTTATAGGGAGGGCCACTTTCCCAGGAGCAGACGGCTGCAGGATATCCACAGAAACTCTGCCTAAATGCTCAGCGCAGTCTTGGAGGTCACTAGGCATAACGGTAAGACATTCGTGGCCAGTAGGTGCTGGGCCAGGGCCCCCCATCCCAACAGTGAGAGGAGTGCCAATCCTGGTACCCATTGTGCTCCATAAACAGCCCCTGATGAGGGCCAGGCAGTGGAGAACGAGAGGAGGAAGAGCCCAGCCTTGACGCCAAGTAGTTTTGAGTTTCTGGGGATAATGGTGGAGCCAGCCCTGAAGGGGCAAGTAACTGGTCTGACTATCCGTTCCCCAAAAAGAAGGAGCCCGCTGGTGCTGACAGTGGAAATGGTACAGTCAGCACTGAGTATACCTCCGTTGTTCCCAGTGCTGGGAGTGGCACTGACCCCAAAGTCAGCAGTAGCATCAAAGTACGTGACGATGCCGAAGTGGAGTGAGGGGAGAGCCACCACAGTAATATCAATGATGCCTAATGCAATGGTGCCGAGGAAGTCCCTGGCACCAAGCCCAGCACCAGCTCTGCTTCCACAGACTACAGAAGGTGAACACTGGGGTGCGGTGCCGACAGACCCAAAAGTTCAGCAGCCAATAAACCAATGAGACTATAAACTACGTCCTGGACCAAGGGAGAGGTTGGGATGGAAAGGCAAAGATGGTCCGCTACCATGAAAACAGCCAGTGCCAGCATCACTCATCAGTACTGGACTCAACAGATTCCCCACTAACTACATACAACTAGGAAATACACAAAGCAATAGTTCTTAACTTCACAATTTTTCACTACACAGCGCTCCAACTCCAACCGTGAGTGGTAAGAAGGCACTGGGGGCGGGGGGTCGGGACAGTGCTGCCTCATATAGCCAGGGATGGGGATATGGCCACCCCTCTATCAGTACCGCTACACAAATTTCTCCAGCTTCAGTGCGCACCCCTAAGCTGCATCTACTTAAAGAAGAACTTTTAGTGTGCTCTAGCAGGACCCACACAGTGAATTAGCAGTATGCTGTAGATTCACACTCTGGCTTGCCACACACTACCTCACCATGTTGACAAGCGGTTAGTGTGCAAGCAGTACAGTCCTTGCAGAAATGCTGTATTGTTAATTTGATGGTATAGTTTTCTTTGGGGGAGCTGTGGCAATCAGCAAGAGTTTGCTCTCTTTCTTAATCTCTGCAACTAGAGTAAATTCTTGGGGAAGAGTTGCTTCTTAGGAACTGGGCACTGGGTAGAGATTTCTGAAAAAGGAATTTACTTACATGCTCTTTGTGATCACCTCTGTTCAAGAACCAGTATGTAAAGTGTAAATAAAACAAGTTACAATAAAAATAAACCCAGACACTGCATCGCTGATTTCTCCTCCAATGGGAGCGGATCTGCAAGTCCCCAACATCTGCTGCTGCTTGAGAAAGTGGCAACAATGTAAGATATATTACATCTAAAATGAAAAAGGTAATGGGTCAAAAATCCAATTTATAATGGAAATGTGGCTGGAACTTTAACTATCAAGAGCAGTCTTTCCTTTATGGAGTAGGTAGCTCTTGTAGAATTCAGAAGCTATATTAAGAACTGCCAGACGTCTCCTGATGCAATACCAATTTACCCTAAGTTAAAAATAAAAGTTTGACTGTTGTGACATTTCAGCAAGTGCACACTTCCGACACTTGCCTTGCAACATTGCAAGATTTCTATGGAAAGTTCATTGAAGGGAAAAAGTATCTTAGAAAGAAAAACAAAGCGCTTTGTTTTTTTTCTTTCTTGGTCTGAATATGCAAAGACAGAACACTTGAGGTCATGCACAAGGAACACTGCAAAAGTACATGAAGGGTCACTCTTTGGTTCGCATTAAAAAGCTTTCCATATTTATAAACAGCAACGTATGTACCATATAGTTCATCTTACCCCATCCACTCCAAAGAGAAGCCTTTTGGGACGTTCTGCCTCTGTCATGTCCTCTCCCGTAAGTCTGGCCCATGGTTGTCATCAGATATCCTGAACTTCATAGAGCATCCCTGTTCAGACACAGAGCCTACCTACAAGACTTAAAGTGATATTTTTGTTTCTTACCAAGTTTCCCTTTAACCACTTTGCTTAACCTGGCAGCCTCACCTCTTTTCCCCTACCACTCAGGTTGTGTCTTCTTCCACATCACATCCTGTGTTTGGAATGTTCTCCATGCTGCAGAACACCAAGCATCCATACTCACTTCATTCATATTCCTCTTGAAATCCCACCTTTCATGGAGCCTTCAAACATTGTCAATATGATGCCATCTTCAGCTTTGTTTATAAAAGTAGCTCCAAGATGCCTTGCTCAGGTTCTATTAAGGTGTTTACCTGATTTTTGTCTTTTGGAATTCTTGTTTCTTGGGTCAGGGGTCAAGTCTGTTGATTGTACAAATCAAACACACTGTTGGTGCTTAACTACAACTGTTAAGGAAGAAGAGCCAAAGGCTCCCTGAAACCAACTACAGACTTTCTTACGACGTTCTATTAACTTAGGAGATGCTTAGATACTAGTGATGGATGCCAGTAAAAAATCCTAAAATAAATAGTACTCACATATCGGTCTTACAAGTAGAAGAGGAGAAGTTTTATCTGCGGGGTTGAGAGAAAAGGGGCAGAAGGAACTGAGAAGAATACGTGTGGATCAATGTTTGGGTGAAGGAATGAGGTGGTTGGTCTTCTCATCCCCACCAATAAAAAAAAAAAAGCACACAACCGTGCATAATGCAGGTGGATTGTGTTCTTCTTTCCCATCTATATTCTATATGCTAAAATAACCCTACCACTCTTGCGATCCCAGTCTTGGGCCTCTCAAGTAGATACTTCTTTTCATACTGAGTTATGCAGTGGTTTGGAGAGGACACATAAGAACCAGAATGGGACCAGCACCTAGGGTGTTATTGGGACTGTCCTGATGTTAGGATCCCAAGACAAAGCCCCTATTTTACCCCCTGTGCCCTGGTCCCAATTTTTCATACTTGCTATCTGGTCACCCTACTAGTACCTAAGACAAAATCTGAAAGTAGTTTCCAAAGGTAACCGACTAGAGTCACTACATATTCCAGATTAGATAGTTACTCTTGAAATGGTAAATAAACTAAATTGAGATTTCACATAGTATTTTTTAATTACAGTTTTATTTGTATAATAGCACAAATGTCTATTTACAAATATACAAGTCATAAAAACAATATTTATGTACAAATTTTCAACATACAAATTCTCACTCTGTACTAAATTTATATTTATTAATCACAATATTTTAAACTAAAATTTGCCAGACATTTTTCTTAAAGAAGATTTTCAGTCTCTGAAAGGTTAAGTGGGGCCTATTCTTTCCCTCTTACTGAGTCTCTTTGATCTGTGAAATTCTCCAATAAAGAGTAATTAAAGTTATTCAGTATGAGAAAGCACTTGACATGTTATAGAGAAAAGTTTATATTGCAAGTAATCAGAAGCCAGGAAAAAGTTATATTAATAGCTTTGACTTCTAAAACATTTAAAATATAAATTATTAAGGCAAGCTGCTCAATTTAATACTCTGCAATCTTCTAGTTATTCTGTTATAATATGAAGAAACTCAGATGTTGGATAGTTCAGCTTGATATTAATTTAATTTTACTCTACATTGATTTAAAAGTCTAGTCAAAAATATTTTACTTACAGATACATATATACACAACACTGCTTGGAGAGCCTCTAACATGAAGAAGTATCCTCTAGGGATCCCAAAGTGGTTGCACTTAGACACTTGTAGTTAGGATGACATGAAAATGCCGATATATTATAGATTACAAGACCGAAAAGGTCTGGTTTTTGTTCAAAAACTATACTACAGGTAAATATATACACATTTTATTAAAATTCCATGTTTACATAAAAACATGGATTATAAAAAAAATAAGCCAAACCCACCCCAATTTAGAATAAAAATAATTGTACTAAAAAAAGACCAGTTTTGCAATTGCACACAAATTTCATAAATGAAAACTATATCTGCTATACAGAGACTGATGTGTTTTAGAATTACTTTTCATCAACAATTAAAGAAACCAACAGCTATCTAGCTAGCTGTATTTAAGGGAGCAATACGATAGGTTCATCCTCCAATCCTTTTATACACATGCATTATGCATGAATAATCCAATTGGACACAATAGATCTACTCACATGCATAAAGTTGTGCACTTGTGCAAGCAACTGAAGGATCAAGACCAGAGTTTATCCCTACAATAAAAGAATATAGAAAGAATTATAGGCTAATCTATAGAGTTTACTATTTTGAAGGACAGAGAAAAATTTGTGGGGATATGAGTGCACTCTGATGAACATCACTGCTAATGTACACATTTTCACATGACTAGGAAGTAACAGTAAAGAGAAAAAATATAAAAACATTAAAGGCTACACAGCCACTAAGAATTCTCTTTTTAAAAAACCTGTAATTCACTGTCAGAAAAGAACACAGTTAAACTATACTGTGGAAATGGGGAGAGTAGATTTTCAAGCTTGAAAGTAATTGTAAGAAAAACTTTCATGTATTCAACGTAATTCTTCGTCGCAGCGGGTAGTACTTCATCTGTGGCGAATCTGTGGTTCTCTTTCTTTTCAGGATAGTATTAGAATTTTTACTGGCAGCAGTCTCTGCTGGTGTGACTTCCACTTGTGTTATAAAGCTTTGGATTTTATTTTCTTCCTTAGCCTTACAGCCAGCAAAGACTTCTTGGCGAAGCTTGCATAGTTCTAAGATGGGCTGCAAAGTTAACGCTTGGGAAAATCCCTCTGCTCTTTCTATCAATGCTGGTAGGGACTACAAAGAAAAAAAAAAAACAAACAAAGCATCTCCAATCCCAAGTTACATAATTAAACTAACATTATTCATATTAATTATGCGTAGAAAAAACATGTTAACTAGAATTTGACATCCATAAAAACCCCACCTAACACAATCTTTTGGAATTATAGTTCTGAGTTACCAACACTAACTCATAGACCAATAATAGCAAGAGTCTGCATTAGCAGCTCATGTAAAGAAATTTCAGTGCAAGTTTAAAGACTAAGCAGAAGAACATATGAACAGTTTATCAAGAATAAATATAGTGGAAATACTACAGCTCATTTCAAATTTCTTACCAAAGTGATAAAATGCCATTTAGTATATAGAGGCAGTACCATTCTTCTAAAATGATGGTTTAATCTTCCAAACACTGCAGGTACAGAAATCTTTAAATCTTTACAATACTGCGGATATTCCAAATTACAAATATACTTCTACAGGTCTTTCACTGTGAATCTTAAAGGAAACTTAGTCCAAAGCAAGGGTTCTACTGCAATTATGTCTGATAAAGATGTAGAATCAGTAATTTTACAAATACAGGTGGAAAATTTTTGTACAAAAAGGATATATTGGCTAGTTAGAATATTTGCTTCATAAGGCTGTTTTACAGCATTGATGGAAAATGTGTTAAATGTTATGTGACAAAAATCACCATGAAAGATTTCCTCCCAACAGGCACACAGAAATCTTACCTTCATTGCTTCACTAATCTGCTTGGATGTGACCCCTGTTACTTGCCTAAGATTTGCCATGTGAGAAGCTGCAAAGAAACACAAACATCAAAAATTTTATATTCCCCCAGAATTATGAAGTGACAAAAAAAAATTTTTTTTTAAATAAAGAGCAGGAGAATATTACTAACTGTAAAAATACTTCTAAAAATGATTAAATATCTGCTTTGTTGCTTTCTAAGGCATTTTGTGATTCCAGTATTTTATGTAACAGGAAACTAAAAGAATACACTGCTTTGTAAATTTAGTGATTCCCATTAATAATAGTTTGATAGGTTATCCAGTAGCAGGGAAAAAAAATAAGCAGCCCTCAGGTTTCCCGTCACTTAAAGACTGGGGCAATATATCAAGCTAGTACTGCCTCATGTCATATTGTACAACCCATTTTTCTCATTTAGCGTTTATAGAAGAATATTGTTTCCACATTCAAAGGGTTGCCACAAGCCAGTCACAGCTTTATTCACTTAGGAAAAATATACAACAAATGTTTACAAGTAATCTTCCTGCAATCCCATGAGCTGTTATTTATATACATTTGCAGATGTTGTAATTGAACTAATTTTGAACTGAACTAAAGATTTTTTAAGGGCTCTGGTTCTAGGGTCTTTGAATATGAGCATACAAAATGAGAAATATTTTGCTATTTATTGCTCTTCATACTTATTACTTCTATCTGTTCACTTTTTATGCTGCCTTGTGAGAAATAACCAATACGCCCCATGTTCTCAAAGTCTCCTTGACTGAAGCCTCCTAAACATTTTTAAAAAGACCAGAGAAGGCTAAGTAATGGTATGCATCTTAGGATTTCTTGATAAACATGTGCAAGTAAATGTGCTCCATGAAACCACAAAGTCCAGAGGCACTTTCTATTGTTTCTTATTCACCAGTATAGATAGGCTGCTGTTTACCATACATGCAGCACAATACTTGTAAGCAACTTGTATAAAGTTAGACCTACTAACTGAAAATATAGTATGAACTTGCATAAATGTCTTTAAACTCACCTATAGCCTATATTACTCTCTAAAAACCTGGATGTGGATGGTCATTTACCAACTTCCACCCCTAAAATTACGATTCTCTGTGCTAAGTTTTATATGTTGCCATTATTATTCCTAGTCATTTATGTTGCCTAGAGGCCTCATCGAGGTGCAGACAGGAAAAGCAAGATACAAGGTCCCTGCCCCAAAGGTCTGCAACCTAAATTAGATAAACACAGGAAACAACGACAACAAGGAGGTGGTGAAGGAAGGAAGACAGTTACAACAAATAAAACCTCAAGACATGTTTATGAAGCTTAAAAGATTTCATTATATTAGACAATAAGATAGGGCAGAAGACAACAAAGGTGAAGAGGTCAGTAATGGAAAGTTAGACAAAAGTAACAGATTTGAGAGAAGGTTTTGTTGTTGATATACAACTGGAATTGCTGCCTTCAGCATTCAGAGTTACAGTTAACCTTTCCCACTCAGCAAAACTGGAGTGATAAGTGTTACTCCAGAAAAATTAAGAACTCACTATAAACAAAATGGGAAGGTGTTCTATTAGATCAATTTGGAAAGAAGAGAGAAGTTTGGAAGAAATTAAGTTGCACAGTAGATGCAGAATGCAGGAAACACTTTCATTTTA
The DNA here is from genome assembly GCF_002925995.2 of Terrapene triunguis. Classification (NCBI taxonomy): domain Eukaryota; kingdom Metazoa; phylum Chordata; order Testudines; family Emydidae; genus Terrapene; species Terrapene triunguis. The sequence goes on along the minus strand of NW_020664471.1, from coordinate 620,804 downwards.
CCGTACTATGGCAATAACAGGATGAGAGTCTCTATGTAACATTAGTTCTTGTGATCACTCTGATGAGTAGGAAAATCAAAAATTTGGAATAATTTGCAAGCTAAAATAATAGACCTATTATACTTCTCATCAAACAGTCTACCAAAAGCAATCCTGCACTCGTCTGCTATAGCAGGAAAATGAGCACTCTGTCCTGGGAAGAGTATTACTAGTGGAGACCTAATCTGATTTCCTATCCAGGTGTCAGGCAGCATAATTCAGGAATGGCAAAGGATGTTAAAAAGGCAGGATTATTCAGACCTTGGGAGGAAAAATATTTGCACAGCAATCCCTCTAACTAAAGAAAGAGCAGTGGACTATGAATGGACACTCATCCAAAAGGACAGTACATCTGCGATAGGAAGTTTTGATGACAGGATACAGAGTGATGGAAGGCTGAGCAAAGTAAGGACTCCCCCAAATTGTGAGTGAGAAGACAAAAGCAGTTACTTGAGACCCCTCTGGGTAATCAGAAACAATGGCACATTGAGTGCATTTAACATGTCACTATCGGTTAAAGTTTAGGTTTACATGGAGAGCATTATATTCCTCATTTTTCTAGACTTTCCAAAACATAGGGAAATGAAAAAAGGATATGAAAGGTATTGAGTAATCTAAACATTTTTGGTTTCTGGCCACTGCACTTACTAAACTGGAATGCATTAACTTCCCAGAGACTATGCAAATACTAAAATTCTGCACAAACGACGTGCTTTTTGTTAATAACTTGCTGTTGCTTTGTTTAAAAAGAGCAACAACAAAATAAAGACTGCCGATGTTCCAGAAGTTAATCCATGCTTAAACCTGCAGATGTGGACACTAACCCCACCACTGAAAAAAACCTCAACTATGAAGTGAAGTTCTTTACAGCGCCTGCTGGCACCTTAGCTACAAAAACTGGCATTCCTCAGAGCAGTCTCCTCTCAGTTACAAAAAGGAAACATTGCCTAAAGTAAAGTCAGATCAGCAATTTGAGAATTGAAAGCTTCTATCAAAACTTCCCCTCAGTTCTAGTTAATGTTTCTATTTGTTTAAATATTTTTATATTGTGTGAATGACATTGCGCCGCCAAAGCACACTGAGGACCTTGTAACCACAAGGTATGATTTACTGCATTCAAAATGCTAGAAATAAATCAACACGCTTTTAAAATAGGGTAGTGAAGATAATCCAGCTTGTAAAGACAAGCCTTGAAAGACTGCATCCTACTCATGGCCCTTTATGTTTTATTTGTTCTTAACTGTAAGTTCCTTAGGACAGAGACAGTGTCCTGTTTAGAAAGTACCTAGTAAACTTAGGACACTGATTAGTTAGTTTCTGCTTTAACAGTTACAATTTATATTTCATGTATCCCATTGATGTTGTACTTTAAAAGGTGACATGAGTGTTTATTATAATTTTTAAGAAGAAAATGAACTCTGTGCCACTCAGTACTGAATGATAAAAGCATGTCCAAAAATGTGTACTTTATGCTTCTTTCCCAGGTCAGCCAGTTCTTAGCAATTGCTTGCCTACTGACTGATGTTGAGAAACAAGTGGTATTCTCATAAGACATGAATAGGAACACAGGAATTGCCATAAATGGATGAAGCCAGTGATTCATCGAGTTTGGTATCTTGTCTACAACAGTGGACAGAGGAAGAAACTCTGCCCCAGACAGTTATTGGATAACCTGACCCACAGAAAATATTTGCCAAACCCCCATCATTTGTTAGTGGCTGATTTTTGCCCTGAAGCACAGCCTGTAATAGCATGAAGGTTCAGGACAAGAGAACTAGATGTGTGCAAATAAAGCAATGTAACAGTATGCTCAGCTACCACAAGGCTCTATGTCTGCACAGTTACATCCAGAATAGAAGTGTATTCAAATAACCAAGTTCTCGCTCGTATAACTATGCCAACAGAATGAACAGGTTAAAAATCTTTGTCTGAAAGTCACACTTGAAAGAGAACAATTTTATTGGCGTTTCTTAAAAAATTTGCATTCGGTGATTCCGTTAGGTAATGTTATCTCTATACATTTGCATTGTCATGACAAACACTTACCTTGAGAGGGCTCAGGCTTTATCTCTTTTTGCTTTACGACAGGCTGATAGAGCTTCTGCATACACAAAAATAAATTCAAAATATTTTTCACTCTGAAATATTTCCTTGGTTTAAGTAGTGTCTTAATCTATGTTTTTCACAGTACCTAGCACAATGGGTTACTACTGTAATAAAAATGGTTAGTGGGATTAGTGCTCTACATCCAATACAGAGAACTGCTAGAAAGAGTGATCTAATTAGCTCTGTCTGCCCATTTCTTATTTAAATGTATATAAACACCATATTAAGCTTTATTTTGCCAAACTCTAAACTCAGTTGTTAGTGCAGAGGAAAGCAAGATTTTTAGCTGAAATCTAGATATTTTGGGAGAAGCATTGCCATCTGCTACATGATTTATGAAACAGAACTGCAGAGCAACTCTTAGGGAACCCTTCATGGAGCCTGGACAAACTTGGAACAAAGGGAACATTTATACAGAAAGCTATTAATATGGCCAATCACTGTCAGTTTCCGCTGTTCTATCTTTGCAGGTATTTGTGTATGAATAAGAACATTCTCCCTCAAAACTCAGGTTCTCCTGCTGTTTTGACCATGCCATGAATCTTGTGTTCTGACATCAAGTAGATGTAGCAGAAATGAATGTAATAGTAGATTCAGCATTATGATTTTACTTCAGGTTGAGTGATGAGCAAGGATAGGCTATGAGGGAGGAAAGAAACTTATTTCAATACCAACATCTTCAACAGTTAGAAAATGTTTTTAGTTTTTATAATACAAGGGAAAGGCGAGTAACATTTATATTCAAGTCTGACCCATAAAATATTTTCTCCACTACAAGTCACCTCTCAAAATTGTGAGCAGACCAGGATAAGAGAGTCACTTCTTTCTGTCATTAGAACAGAACAAAATTCTTGTGGCTCACACACTTTGTTAGCAAGTCTGGAAATACAGAAGGCAACAGTCCCAACTGAGGGAAGTATACAACTTGCACTGCTCAAGCATTTTCAATGGATTGACTTGAAGATCCTTAAAGCAGGCAGCCTTCCTTTGGCAGATGTAGGGAGATTGACACACTTGTGCAGAGCAGGTGCAGCTGTTCTTCAGGAGGAGTGTTTTTTGGAGAAAAGTGTAAGGAAGCCCTGGAACTTCATTGTTATGGGCTATTATATGAAGCCACTACCTTGAGACACACATATTGAGTCAGTGGTGGTAGTGGGAGTTGTGCTGCCCATGAGGACTCCTTACAGCCAAAGATGAGGAAAATATAAAAAACTATTGCTCAAAAGTGGTTGAAAGTGTGATGTATAGTGATGCCACATTTTAACAACTTTGTAATTTTTGCTGAACAATTTAGGTAGAACAGAATAATCTAATTAGTATTACTGCAAAATCTGAAAGGACCATCAGTAACAAAAGCAAGAGGAGAGGTCTCTTTGGGGAAATTACTTTAGGACTACCATAAATCATAATTAACATTCACTTTGTAACCTGAAAACATTAACTATTGCAAAAAAAAAAATAAAAAAATCGAACAGTCTTGCTGCATATCTCAGCAAAGATTTAATAGTAGAGTGTGAAAGTCTTATTACTAAGACTTCATCTTTACAAAGTCCAAATCAAGATCCTTACCAACATTTCTTGCTCTGTTTTCATGGTTTTGATTACATGTACTAATATCTTTCTGGGACACTGCTTACGCTTCGTAGCTGTCTCTACTATAAGTTCATCAAACTGATCTTCGAGGATTTTGATGTCAGAACCTAAATTCACAAGAAAAACAAGGTGACATAGTACACACAGTTATTTTAAGAGTGTCTTTAAAAAATACTAAAATTATTACAGGAAACTAAAGAAAAATAAAGCAAAACGTTGGTCAGTCCTTCCCCCTAACAGCAGGCATTAACATTTCTCATGGCAATTAGTCTCCTTATCCCCTGTTTCAGGGTAGCTGGCTCAACAGGTGTTATTTGTACCGGAACAGAGCTTAGAGAACCCAATCAGGGATCAGGCCCCACTGCGCTAGGCACTGTACAAATGTAAAATGAAAAGATGATCTCTACCCCAAACTGCTTACAATCTAAGTAAATTTAGTTAGTTACAGAGAGAGGGTGGGGTCAGGTTTGTGTTTCCTGTTTTTTGGAGAAGTTAGCATCCATCAGCCTAAATCATGTAAAGTGAGCCTACATGAGGGATGCCCCATCCCCTCATAACGTATAAAATACAGTGACACCATACTGAAAGTGTAAAGCTGCTAAAGGTACATGTGCTAAGTGCTCAGATTCCACACTGAATATTGCTATTCTTCCCTAAATAGAGATTGATTCACAGACAGACATGACGTGGGACTGTCCAAAAGTAACTGCTTTCTAGAACGCTAAGACTGAAAGTCAGCTTAATATTATAACTGCATCTCACACATGATACTAATTTCCTGGATGCCTTGAATCCTTCTGAGAAGCTTCAGATTTATGAGAGCATTGGTTGTTGTTAAGAGATGGGCTACACATATTTTAGTTTTATACTAGTATAACTATTTCGGTCAAGGCTGGGATTTTATTCCAAAGTAGTTATAGCAAGGCAACCCCTAGTTATTCCCTTTTGCGAGTAAGCTAGCCTAATATAAGCTCCTTTATACCACTATAATTGCATCCACCTAGGGGGATTGTTCTGCTATAACTATACTAGTATAGTTAACGCAGTACAACTTCTGTGAGTAGACAAGTCCTAAGATGCTAGTTCTCATCAGCTCCCTTCAGCAAAGATAGTATATGTTGGAGCAACTAGCTATTAGAAGTGACTACTGATCCAAAACCCATTAAACCCAATGGAAAAACTTCCATGGACTTCAGTGGGCATTGAATCAGGCCCTCAAGCTTGACAAGTATTTTGTCAGATCTACTAAACCCCATTACTTTGATATTTGTGGCAGCCTTTTCAGACATGTATTCAGCCTGAAGACACATACTAGACTTCAGACAAACTTTGCACTCCTTGAGAATTATTACAAGGTGTGCCGTAACTATACTGTGACTTAGAACAAAGGCTGGCTATTTTGAGACAATGCTCTTCTTCCAGCAGTAATGGCTGCTATTCTTCACTACATTTAAAAAAAAAATAATTACATTTTCTGAGGGACTGAAGGGTGGTAATCCTGACACTGAGCTATGCAATGAAAAATATAAAAAATATATTTTACCTCTGTACTCATACAGACACCACACACTTATGAGTTGATCTTTCTGTAATACATAATTTTTTTCCCTAAGAGCAAATTCTTAAAAATATCAGACAAAATATGCAAGGCATTTTTCCTTTGGCTGTAAAGTAAGGAGAGAAGTATTATGTGAGTAGTGTTTGCAGTATGTGTCTCCTATAATAAGTTCTTAGCTTCTCAAATATTGCAATTAAACTTGACAATTTTTAAAACTAAATACTATTAGATTTGTCTGAGGTTTCAAACAAACTTTAACCAGCTGTCTATGTTATTTAAAGTCATATCATCTATCATTACACACTATAAAAACTAGTTACCCTAACCCCATTTCCTTCTGTTTTGTAACAGTTACATTCCTGTATTCTAGAATGCATGTGATCCAAAGGCTAAGAACATTAGATGTTAGTGTATTAGGGAAAAATGGATATTCAGCACCCTCTACTGGTCAATCTGTGCAGCATCAGTGGATGTGGAAGAAATGCCAATAGGCAAAACAATAGAGTTGGGTGGGAAACTGTTTTCCCATTCCATGAAAATTTATGAGATTTCAAAATATTTCCTGTTCTGCACTGGGACAAAACCAAGTCCTTCCAAACATTTTCACAAAATAACCGACACCTCCCCGTCAGGCGAGTGCCCTGACCACCAGGCTGACGACTATTTGGGGTACCAGAGGGAATTCCTCTTTCAATCTTTCTGGTTGGAACTGTTCTACTTTGGCTATATAATCCGTTTGTCTCTGGTACAATATGTACTTATTTATAGGAAGTGGAATAGCTCTAAATCCGACCCTGAAGTTTTGATTTGTTGAGAGCAAACAACCAATGTTGTGCTCTAACCTTGTTTTCTCATCAAAATAAGTGGGTTATTTACACATACACACAATTCACAAGATTTATAAGAATTTTTGTAACAGATTTTGCACAACTGTAATGAAAATCAATAGTTTACATTTTAAAATAAATATTTTTCCTAGAAGTGTATTAACTGCAAACTTAAATGCTGAGCTGAGTACTTCTGGCATGTTTCCACTGATATTCCAATAAGAAACTAAAACTGACATTAGTTCAAACTGATCCAAAGTGGGTAAGAATTTTCAGATTTTTTTTTTAATTCAAACTTTTTTTGTTTGATTTTTTTTTAAAACAGGGAAAAAGTTTTCCATAAAGAAAAATGTATTCCAATAAAAAGTGATCCACATTAAAATAGAAACAAAAATATCCTTCCATAAAGAAAGTTTCCAAGATGATGCAAACTTGAAAAATACTAGTTTTACAATGGTTTAAAGTCAGGACTCTCTAAAACAGAATCCATTTTCTCAGATCCAAACTTTCTGCCAAGAGGTAGTGATTCTGGAACATAGCTTGGAGTGTTTCCTCAGCCTAGGTCATCAGTTGCAGAGTTTATAGAGCTTGCGGACCAAGCAGCAGCTCAGGGAACTCTTCTTCCACATTCAAGTCCATACCCGTGTTTTCAATTTCACTCAACCAAGGGTAGCAGTTGCATGTGAGGAAGAATACCTGACACTCACTAACAGGTATATGCAACCAAACCACACTAACTGTTTTCTGTGAACACTAGAGGATACTAAGAATCCCCATTATTACAAATTAAAAGATATTAAAAGCAGTAACTGCATGTGACAGGGTGGACTAGGCCCAGAGGCCCCCTGCTTGAGGTCTTGTGATCCTGCCACATCCCACCCCAGAAAAGGGCAGTAGAGAGGTCCTCCAAGCTGCCTAGAATGGCTGTGTGGGAAGCAGTCACTCAGGGTCCAACAGGTCAGTATAAGAAGAACTGCAGGGCCACAGCAAGTTCAGTTCCTTGCTGGAGCTGTAGGAGTGTGGATAGTGTGTGGCTGGCTGATAGAGCTATAGGACCTCGGATGAGGTAGTGCTGCCAGAAGCCAGGGAGAGCTAGAAGGAGCCCTGAGCTGATTGTGGGGACTCCATCAGGACAAGGTCCTGACATAAGGGTGAAGACGGCACAGGGCCGTGGGGAAGTGGCCCAGGCAATCAGAGCAGCAGCGTGACTTAGGGCAGGACTACACTACAGCCGGGATCGAGGCTCTGAGATTGATCCACTGGGGGTTAATTTTAGTGAAGACCCACCAAATCGACAGCAGATCGCTCTCCAGTCGACTCCTGTACTCTACCCCCGACGAGAAGAGCAAGGCAAGTAGACAAGAGAATTTCTCCCGCCAACCCCCCGCGGTAACTTGACCTACGGTACATATTCATGTAGCTGGAATTGCAGTAGTGCGGTAGTGTAGACATAGCCTTAGATAAAGGGACACAGCAGATAACTATCTACAGGATTCCTGGGCTGGTACCTGGAGTAGTGGACAGCCCCCCCCCCCTCCTCCCACACACACACAGCCACTGGGGGAAGCAGCTTGGACAGTGAGGCACCCCAGAGAGGGGAACTAAACTATAGTGACCCAGCTGGAGAGCTGTAGCCAGGAAACCCCAAGAGGGTGAAGACACTGCCTCCAGGGAAGGAGCCCTGAGGCACTGCTCTATTCCGGAGCAGGGACAAACAGAGACATGAGAGGGCACTGAGAGAGGCCCCTGTTGGACATGTACCCCAAAAGGGGTTTGTGTTGCTTTTATCTCACAGACAGAATACGTATGACTTGGGTGGATGGCTGAAGCAGAGAAGACCCACCACAAACTGAAAGAGTGCAGGCACTTGCACTCAGCCAGGGGGTGCTCGCAAGAGGTGAGTGCAACACTATTACACTGCAAAATAAACATTTTTCCCATTCATCTATTCATTACACCCACTCTTGTGTCTCTGGATATAATCAAGAATGCCAATCCCTGTGATGTAAACATACTTTTCTCACAAGAACTGGCTTGAGATACCACCAAACAACTATCAAGATAGTATAGGAAATTACAGTAATACTACCTAACATCAATTTTGCCCCTCTAGGATGCACAGGGAATTTAGCTTGTCGTTAATCTTTGGCTGGTAGTTTTGCAGGGGTGGGACTTTCATTACTTTGCATCCATTGAAAACTCTATTATATGTTAACTGTTACTGTATTTTTCTTCTTACTATCATTGTGAGAGAGTTACATCATAGGCTGGGGTGTCATGATTTAAAAAAATTGCAAAGTAAAAAAAAAGGTTGTGAGTTTACTAGGAAGAACATTAGTTTCATTTTTTTGTTAAATCTGATTTATTTCTTATTAAAGCTTTAAAAATAATATCCCTTCCATTTGTCCTATTCAATTCAGATAGTAAAAATAAGAGAAGAAACAAGACTAAGTGAATGGGACTGTAACAAGTGATCATGTAAAATGATTATTTTTTCAAACTAAATCTTATTTTGTAAATATTGCACTAGTCCTTTTGTTATGAACCCTTCTGCAGGATAATTACCCTGGGCATTGGTTATATAAACTTCTTTACTTTGAAATGTCATTTACCTATTATTTATAAATCACCCATCATCTTGATAACTGAGTATCGAACAAATCTGAAGTCGTAAGTGTCAGAACAAATTGAGTTATCTCAAACACCCTGTTTGTTTCCAGGTCACAGGGGTACAGGAATTTATATGTTCAAGGATTATTTTTCCTCCTTTAATTTATATATGGAGGTTGTTTTAGGGGAAAGGTTTTATTGAAAAAGTGTAACTCATTAATCTGAACACACACAGGCTTGGGTTCAGTCTGATCTCTTCCCTCGGCATCACATATATTAGCAACAACAGGAGGAACAATTGCTGGATTAATATGTTAAGTGCTTAGACTAAAGTGAAGACATTATTAAAAACCAAACACACACCATTCTGAAGCTCAGCTTCATCTGAAGTTTCCTGCCATGGGTGTCCATTAATGGTAATATTCTCTTGAACTGATGTTTCAAAGTTCTGTAAGAAATTCAGAACAATCAAAATATTTTAAATAATATGCTTTCTAGCCTACCAATGTAATATAACACAGCTGACAACTGAATTTAAAGAACTTGTTCAGCATTTTCATTCAGGCAAGGACTCCATCCATGTTCCCTTGAGTTATTTTGTGTGCGTGAGACCCCCACGTGGTACCTTAACACAAGTTTAAAACACATGAATGTGGTCTCTTGGTTTAGGATGGTCATTTGTTCCAAACATCCAGGAAGAGGGGACTGGCAAGAAAAAACTGAAAGAAAGTAGAAGGAAAGGATAATGGGAAGGGAAGTATGAGAGCATGCTGTAGCCCATCCCCCTGTCTGTCAGGGGCAGAAGCTGCTGCAGAGTAAGGAGAAGTGCTGGCCTCCTCTCCTGGGCTTAGGAGGGAAGCCATGCAGCTACCTTTGTCTATAGCAGGGGTTCTCAAACTGGGAGTCGGGATCTCTCAGGGGGTAGTGAGATTATTACATAGGGTGTCGCAAGCTGTCAACCTCCACCCCAAACTCCGCTTTGCCTCCAGCATTTATAATGGTGTTAAATATATTAAAAAGTGTTTTTAATTTATAGGGGGGGGGGGGTCATACTCAGTGGCTTGCTATGTGAAAGGGGTCACCAGTACAAAAGTTTCAGAACCACTGGTCTATAGGTTATCCTACACTTTCGATTATAAGATCATCTTTTCAGTTGCACATAAGTTTGCCAAACAACCTGTCTGAAATGAAAGTTTTCATTCCAGGTGTCTGACTCAGGCTGAATTTTTTGATATGTTTCAGCTAAAATGGTTCAGTCATTTCCAAGAACGAGGTTAGGGAAAAATATCTGCTTTGTCCATCTTAAAAAAAAAAAAAAAAAAAGTATCAACTGTTTTGTTGAGCTTTGGCACAGAATATTTGGTAGGTAGGTAACCATGGTGTCAGGGACATATCTTTTGCTATTCCAGTGAAAATCCAATCAAATCCAGCCAAATTACAGCTTAAATTGGCCCACTTGCGCATATGCGTTATGATACAGCCATTAGTTACAGGATCCCCTACTTTACACAGAGCCTCTCTCTCGTTCCCTGCACAGAATGGATGGTGCACACTAAATGGGTAACTTTTAATCTTCATCATTTAAAGTGTGCCCCTCAACCTTATTTACTGCACACTATCCAAACACTGCATTGAATACAGAATAAATTAATGTTCTCCTGGGCTTTTCTATGGTGCTCTCACCATAGTAATTTAGCTCTTCACACTCATCTTCACACAGCATTATCATCCCCTTTTTACATATATAGGTCTAAGGTACAGAAATTAAAGCCCAAGGGATCAACTAATTTTGGGTGCCCAAACTAAGAAACCTAGGACCTAATTTTTATAGCACTTTATATGGTCGGAACAGAACTCCCACTGATCTCAGTTGTAGTTCTGAGTGCTTGATACTTCTTCAAATCCAACTCTTGATGTCGGAAGTTGGGTATCCAGAAAATGAGCAACAAATTAGTGCCCACCTGTGAAAAGTTTGGTTTAAGTGTCTTGCCCGGCATGATGTAGGAACTATGTGACAGACATAGGGGGTTCACAGGACCCTCCTTTCTCTTCCTGCAGCCCTCTGCCACATTCACTACACACCTTACATTTCTGCAACAAATGGGGGATGAGGTGTCATTCATTATGCAACCCTGATTCATTCCCAGAGCATAGTCTATCCCATGCACTGAATGAGATGGGGTCCTGTAGAAAAATTAGTATATGTTCTTATGATAGACTGTATCATAATGTATACACACAAGAGTAGAGCCCTACAACAGGACCCAACAAGTGTCAGGTCTGGGTCTAGCTGGGTAAGGAAAAAACAGACCCTCTTGGACTCAGGCCAGGTTGGCTCTCCTCCTCCTGCCAGTGGGGCTGGTACATCGGCAGCTGCATGCCTTGCTCTTGCTGCCACATCACTGCACAGCGTGTGCTGCAGAATGAGTATGCCGAGGAGTTGAAACCCCTCATGTTCTGCCGCACAGCAAGGAGTGGTGGACAGCAGGAGCAGGGCACACCGCTGTGCTGACCCACAGGCAGAAGTGGGCAGTGGTGGCAGCGCTGACTTGGGTTTGGAGGGGAAGGGTTGGTTGGGGTCAGGTCAGAAAACTATTTGACTTTCTTGGGTTCAGGTTGGCTGTGCTTGGGTCCAATTTTTAGGCCTGAGCAGAAGTCTACACAAAGAGGGCTGAATCAGAGAGAGGAAAGATGGTCAACAGGTACTAGCCTCAGACCAAACAAGCATGATGGGTTGCATAGACAACCTTAATTCTAGCATTACCTAATTTCTGAGCGCTTGACTTTGCTATCTTAATGTTCTTTTAATGTAGTGTTATTAATAAGCCATAGAAGATAGGTATGAAGAAGCTCATTCAGAACCCATACAAATTCAACAATGAAGCCAGGTTTTCTTTTCCATATGAGACAATTACAAATTCTCATGTCTAAAGAAGATTGCTTCTGTTGTGGAGGTTGGGTACTGGCCACTTCTTTATGGTCTATGACAGCGGTTCTCAACTGGGGTCCGTGGCCCCCTGGGGGTCCATGAGCCCTTTCAGAAGGGAAGCGGGGCCCCACCACTGAAGCAGGGGGCACCCCCTGCAGGGTTGAAGCCGGGAGCGGCACAGGGCTGAAACCCCGAGCTCTCCTCTCCCCCCACTTGAAGTCGGAGCAGCAGGGAGCTGAAACCTCAAGCTCCGCCTCCTCCCCCGCTGAGGCCGGGAGTAGTGGGGCTGAAGTCCTGATGCAGGCAGAAGCACTGAGCCCATGGGCAGAGTTGAGGGGGCACAAGTGTGTTGCCCTCCCCCCCAAAACTGTAGTGCCTTACCCAGAGTGGGGCAGGTTCTCCCCCCCCACCTCCTCCTCTCTGTCAGCTCCCCTCAGGCCCCACCCACCTTCTGGCCAGATCCTAGGCGGGAAGCCCGAACCAGGCAGTGCGGGGCAGCTGCTCCTCTGGCTGGTGGTGCCATGAAGTGGGCAGCTGTGGCATTCCCCTGTCTGCTGCTGGTGCCCAGGGTTGCGGCTCCTTCTCAGCTCCCAGCCCACTTTGACTGCTCACGCAGCTGGTCAGCTGCCCAGCAGCTCCGGGGCAGGCAGAGCCCTCGGGGAGCAGCAACCGGCACACAGCCCCAGACAGGTGGGTGGCCTGCTGAGGTGAGTCAGGGTGTGGAGGTGGCACTCCCTTCATGGACCTCACTGTGCGGAGCTGGCCCAAGTCCTGCCGGTCCCTGCCTCCCCAAAATAGAAGTCAAACAACGCCTATGCCCAAGGGTCCCACCTCTGGCCCAGAGCTCTGAGTCCCCCCTTGCCCCCTGGAGTGTTTATAGCATGTTGGGGGGGGGGGAATCTCAGAAAGAAAAAGGTTGAGAACGCCTGGTCTATGACATTTTTCAGAACATGAAAACCACAAAAATAAAAAAAGCTGGATGGTTTTTCTGCTTCTTTAACCTATTTAAGGGGATACCAGCAATGTAGACTAGAGAAAAAAAAAAAAAAAAAAAAAGAGTTAAATTAGTTTCAGGTACTAGCTGTTCCCCTGTATTCTTCTGACAAGTTTTTAGGGACTTACAATCACATTCTCCTTTTTTTCTTTGTTCTTTTCCTGTCCCTGCATGAAAGACCCATAGAAGCAATAGGGGAAACAAGACCAATCCCCAATCCTGAAATGTGAGCCACATAGGCAGATTCCTGAGCATGTTTGGAGCCCCAAAGAAGTCAATGGTCTCTGTTTCAGAGTAGCAGCCGTGTTAGTCAGTATCCGCAAAAAGAACAGGAGTACTTGTGGCACCTTAGAGACTAACAAATTTATTTGAGCATAAGCTTTTGTGGCCTGTAGCCCACAAAAGCTTATGCTCAAATAAATTTGTTAGTCTCTAAGGTGCCATAAGTACTCCTGTTCTTTTTAATGGTCTCTGTGTGCACACAACTTGTTGGACGGCAGGATCAGGGCCTAATTGACTGCACAGGAATAACAGTGACACTGACTATACACAAAGCACATTAAAATGTACAAGACAAAGGCTGAAACACAGAGACATTTCCCCCTCTAGTCTTTAAAAGCAGCTGAGATCAAGGGATGCAAAGCACTGAAGCAGTGCCTAGTATTATCATCATTCTTAGATTAGAATCAAAATGGAGTTGACAAATTTAAGATTTGGTCTGAAATCAACAAGATGAAGTAGTCAAGACAGGTGTGAAGTACTACACTTAGAAAGAAAAAAATCAAATGCACAACTACAAAATTGCAATAGGTGGTGGTTCTGCTGTAAAGGACCTGGGAGTTATGGTAGATCACCAATTGAGCGAGAGTCAACAATGTCATACAGTTGCAAAAAATGCTAATATTCTGGGGTGCATTATAATAGGAGTGTTGTATGGAAGGGTAGGTCTACACTATCGCTTAAGTCAATTTAACATGTGTCGCTCAGGGGTGTGAAAAAGACACCCCACGTAATACAAGTTACAACAACCTAAGCGCTGTTCATACCAGTGCTATGTTGGCAGGAGGCGCTCTCCCACCGACATAGTTTTCACCTCTCGCAGAGGTGGAGTAATTATGCTGATGGGAGAGCGCTCTCCTGTCAGCATAGAGCGTCTTCACGAGACATGCTACAGTGCTGTAGCTGCACCCATGTAGCGCTTCTAGTGTATACCTTCCCTGAGAGAAGGAAGTTCATTGTGGAGCTCTACTTGGCACTGGTGAGGCCTCAGCTGGAGTAGTGTGTCCAGTTCTGGACTCCACACTTCAGGAAAGATGTAGACAAACCAGAGAGAATCCAGAGGAAAGCAATAAAAATGATAAAAGATATAGAAAACCTGACCTGTGAGGAAATGTTGCAGAAAACCTTATGTTTAAGTCCTAAGAAAAGAAGCCTGAGAAAGAACCTGCAAAGTTTCCAAATACGTCAAGGGCTGTTCTACAGAGGACTGAGAACACGCAAGGCAGAGCAAAAAGTAATGGGCGTAATCTGCAGCAAGGAAGATTTAGAATAAATGGTAGGAAAAACTTTCTAATGATAAGGGTAGTTAAACTCTGCAACAGGCTTCCAAGGGAGGTTGTGGAATCCACATCGTTGTCTAACATTTTCCTATAAACCTCCCAACACCTGTCAGGGAAGGTCTAGGGTATACTTGGCGCTGCCTCAGCACAGGGAGCCGGACTAGGTGATCGCTGGAGGTCCCTTCCAGAGCTCTATTTCTAGGTCTCTGTGGCTGCTCTCACCAACTCCAGCCCCCCAGGCCGGAGGCGGCTCGCACAGAGGTGGACGTTTAATTGCGGGACTGTGGCCCTTGGGGCCTCCGGGCTGGCTGAGGCCTCGGCCTCACCAGGGGCATCTGCCAGCCTCTTGGCTTTGCCCGAGGAGATGGGGCGGGGCTCTAGTCTCTACGCCGGGGGTCGAGGCAGCCCCAGCCCCACTTTAAGACGGGCCCAGCCTCCCCCACCCGAGCGGGCGCAGCATGCGGCTCCCGTTCACCCCCGCGGCGGCTCTTACCCACAGCGCGTCCCGCAGCGCCCGCTCCCGGCTCTCGGCCCCGAGCTCGCCGGGCTGCCCGTCCGCCAGCGCCCGCACGTACGGGGCGCACAGCCCCAGCACCTCGCCCACCCAGCGCTTCGAGCAGCAGCGGACGCGCGTTTCCCGGAGGGCCGGGGAGGGCGGCCGCGGCTCCGGCCCCTTCGCCGCCGCCTCCATCGCTCTTGGCCGGGCCGGGCTTGCCGCCATTTCCCGCTTTCCAAACCGCCGGAAGCGGAACCCGCTCGAGCCCTTCGTTAACCGGCGTCTCAGGTCACCTGTCCGGGCGGAAACCGGGCACCACTCAGCCGTTCCGGCCTGGGGCGCTCGGGATGGGGGCCGTGGGGCCGGTGGATTGTCACTGCCACCTCGCGGCGCCGGACTTTGAGCGGGTGCGGAGCAGCCCGGGGCGGGGGCGGCCCTTGCTCACCCCCGCCTCAGCGGGACCCTGCGCCTTGGTCATCCCCCTCCCCATTCCACCAGCCCCCCCGTCCCGCCCCTCCGTGCCCCACCGGACCCTGCGCCTTGGTCATCCCGCCCCTCCATGCCCCGTCGGGACCCTGCCCCTTGGTCATCCCCCTCCACCAGCACCCCCGTCCCGCCCCTCCGTGCCTCACCGGACCCTGCGTTTTGATCACCCCACTCCAACAGCACCCCCATCCCGCCCCTACGTCATCCCCTCCGTGCCCCACTGGACCCTGCTCCTTGGTCACCCCACTCCACCAGAACCCCCCCGCCCCTACGTCATCCCCTCCGTGCCCCTGCGGACCCTGCGCCTTGGTCACCCCCCTCCCCATTCCACCAGCACCCCCCCACCCCATCGGGACCCTCTCTCCGCCTCTTGGTCACCTTCCCTTCGTGCCCTATTGGGTCCCTGCCCCATCAGCCCCCCTGTCCTGCCCCTGGGTCACCCTCTGCCCCACCGGGACCCCCTTCTGTCCCTTGATCTCCCCTCCCCGCCCCATCAGGTTCTACCCCCCGGCCCCCGATCTACACTCTAACCCTTGCTCCCCTCTCTTAACCCCCCCCCATCTGGATTTCACCCCCTCCTGCCCCTTGCTCACCCCTTCCACCTTGCTCCCCACCCCCAGTGCTTTACATCAGGGGCCCTTGCTTTGGGGTGTGAGGGGCTGCTCAGGGATTGCTGGGGCTGCTTTTCCCTCAAGTGGAAGGTTTGCATCTCACAGATGGGTGTTTTCCAGCCCTGTGGCATCACTCCATGACTTTTCCACTGTAGCCCTTCAGCTCTTGCTCTATTTGCAGATCCCTTAAAAGAGTAGACACTTGTCATTTTAAAAGTCTTGTTCCCCTCTCTGATTCAGGTTTCCAATAAAACATTATAATCTCTTTCAGGATATTGAGGATGTATTGGAAGAAGCAAAGAAGGTGGGTAACTATACTGGCATTTTTCCATAGTTGTAAAGTGTTTGCTAATTACTAAACATGGGACTTGCTCCTGTCAGCACTTACACACATGCTTAAGTTTAGGCATATGAGTGGCCTCATTCAGGTCAATGAGGCTACCCCCATTTCTAAAGTTATGCATGAGCTTGTGTTTGCCTTATACTGAAAAAACTTCAATTCTGCTAACATTGCACATTTCCTGTTAGCTGGGCACAAAGTTTTATACTTTAAAATACAGGATTGCAACACAAAATGTAGTTAAATGTGGAATTTATACGACGCCTAATGAAGTCTGAATATTCAGCACTTTCAAACGCTATACAAACATGAAGTAATCTTCACAATAGGAGTCCATGTCAGAGCTGAGATTAGAATTTGGAAGATCTTGATTTACAGATCTGTGCTTACATCACAGCTCTCAAGTCATCTGTGACAGTGACTGTGTTTATTTCATCTGACAAGGACAAGCTAGACAACAGCCTGGCTTAGGGACTGTTAGGAATAAAGTAAAAGCCTCCCCTGGCTGTGCTTTGTCCAGAAACTTTAGTGACTTGGGGACTGATCCTGCAAACTGCTCTGCACAGCCAGGCCACTGTACTCCCATAGAGCCCCACCGACTTCTCTACCATTCTTTGTGGGCCAACTCATGCCTGAATGGAGCCCTGTAATTGCATGTCTTCACCTCAAGGTTTCCCTCTCATGCCTGGATACTAATACTGGGGTCTTCATCTCTAGCACCTCCTGGTGATCACTTCCTTGGCCCCACCAGGGCCTGTCTGGCTGGGTCCTCTCCAGATCACTGAAAAATTCATTCCCTTTTTGGGGTAACAAGAGGTCCAACTAAGTCCAAATAAATATTTTCACTAATAATACTTTGCACCTCTTAGGCTACACTGAAGTTCTCTGCCTTTTTGCCCCTATTCCTGGGCCCTACAGAGTTTCTCCTATGATACATCTCCTCAGCAGGCTTCCACCACTGCCTTGCCTTGTTAGATACTCTGGCAGCACCAGCACATCTCAGGAATCTCCCTGCTTTTTACAGGCCCTATCCAAGAGCCTCTGCTCACCCCCACAGGAGCCTGACCTACTTCCCGTAGATCTTTTCCAGCTTGACTTCCCCAGAAAGGAAACCCCTCTTCCTCCTCGCCAGACTGAGTTCCCAGATCTAAGTAGTCCTCTCTCTGATTCCCCTCCTTCCTTGCAGCTCGGGTTAGTCATAATTAAGTCTCCATCACAGTCATCTTGAGGATAGTTGTTTGGTTAGAGGCAAGGCTGAGCCCAGCTTGCCTTAAAGGACCACCCAGTTTGTACCCAGCCCCAGTGAAGTTAACCGACTCTGGGCAGGTGCAGTGGTTTCTCCATGTGGAGCAGCTTGCAGGATCAAGGTCTAGTCTTTTGCAGACAAAGTAGTTGGGGTTATATTTTGAGAAAGACAAATCTGGTTGAATACATAATATTTTTCTGAAGCCATAAATTTGTATGTAGCATATGGTTCTTAAAGGGACTATTTATGGTTAAGATGCTTTTGCTACCATTGTATGGACAGGAAAATCAGCTGTCATTTCTGTTTCTTCATGGATCCTATGGAAAAATCCTTATTAGGAGGGCAGGGTTTCTAATTCACCTATTTTTTCTTATTTCATTGTCTTACTTATTAGTCAAAATTGAGTGTGTTTCATTTAATAATGGGGTTTTCTAATATAATTAATATAAATGTTGGTACAGGTTGCTTTAGTGCTAGTGTAGTAAACTGAAATCCTTTATCACAGAAGAGTTACGGTAGGAGCAGCAACCGTGCAAACTTCCCTGTAGTATGATGCTGGCATTTCTCATCCTGACTTTGGAGCTGCCAATTCTAGGAGCAATAGGGTACTTCAGTTTCTATGGCTATTCAGTCCTTGGTGCTGAGATTGCCACAAGGCTGTAAATAAGTAATAAATGTGTTGGTTTACTTGTCCATTTGGCTATTACCTAGACCACAATGAAAGCCATCAGATAGAATAAACTTTCACTTACTGCTGATCTAGCTCTTATTGACATTAACTGAAGTCTTTTCATCGACTTTACGGGCATGATTTTGCTTCCATCTAGTTGTATTTGAGACAGTGGTCTAGAGTTGAAATGTTCCATAGCCCATTACCAAAACCCGGAGATGTCACGTCCCCCCCTTTAACCTACATTAGATGTGCCAAAAAGCACAGGGCTCATTGATTGGTTTTGGACTCTTAAATACCTAACCTACCCTATCCTTTAAAAATGCCCTGTTGTCTTAAAAAAAATTCTGAATTCATGGACATTTTTGAAAACTATTCTGATTATTTTTTTCAGTACTTGTACCAGTAGGTGGCACAGGGCTGGTTGCTAGGAACACATGGAATTTAAACCTTCTCTCCCAAATCCCACCCCAGCACTAGGCTTTCCAGAGAAGTGTTCATTATACATGAAATATCCCCACCTAATTTTTATCAATTAAATGCAGACTATGAGAGAGCTTGGAAGTTCTGTCAAGCTAGGAAGTTAATCTAGGATTTCCATTTGTTCCTCTGTGCTACAGCAATTTTATTTCCTGTTGCTTCAGGCTAAAGTTTTGGCGCTAGTGGCAGTTGCTGAACACTCAGGAGAATTTGAAAAAATTATCCAGCTTTCGGAAAGGTATTGTTTATTCCAACGACTTAGTCTTCTTTGCATGTGATTAAAACAATAATTATTTTTAAATGACTGCAGAGCAGTTTGATAAGGTTGGTGCCATGGGATTCAAAACATCAAGGAAAGCATGTTCTATGGAAAAGGAGAAAAAGAAAACACAGGTTGCGACTGTACATGGGCAGTACCGAAAGGACAGAGCAGTGTTAATGGCTGTTCATGGGATGCAGCAAGGCCTTACTTAGACTGTAAATTCCTTGGGGCGGGTACTGTCTACTGGTTCTGTGTTTGAACTGTGCCTAGCACAATGGGGTCGTGGTCTGTGACTGGAGGTCCTAGGTACTACTGCAATACAAATAAATAATAATAATTAATAAATGAGACCTTGGTGAATCAATAATAATAATTTTTCACTTTTCCAGTGCCTTTCATCCAAAAATTCCTAAGGGTTTTGCAAATATGAATTAAGGTTCATAACCCTCTTGTTAGAGAGCTAGGATATGCAACTTTACAGACAGATACATTGAGGAACAGAGAAGTTAAGTGAGTAGCCCAAGGTACATGGTGAGTCAGGGCAGAATGGGAATAGAATCTAGAAATCCTGACTCCTGTCTTCTGAACTAACCATTAGCCACACTGCCTCTCAGAGTCAATAGTATTGTACTAAGCATTTTTTCTATTTGACTCTTCTGTGCATAATCAAATGTAGGGTGTTTGAGTAGGGAGCTCTCTGCAATATCTAAAATCTTTCTGAGCTCTTTCCTGTTTGCAGGTATTAGAGTTGTGACAAAAACCAAAAAACTCAAGAACAAAAAGGCATCTTAAGCTGGAATCCTGCTGGCATTTATTAGGTTTGCTTTTAGGTGTCTTTATTTTGTATTATCTTGTTTATTTGGATTTCTGCATGCATAAAAAGTGCATCTCCAAAAACTTGTCACAAGATGAAACTTGTAATTGAAAGGTAGCAGTATTTTTATGAGAGAATAATATGCTTTTCACTTCTGTAGTTCCTTTTAACTGAGGATCTCAAAATTCTTTATAAACTTTAATTAAACTTCACAACACCCTTGTGAAGGAGGTATTTTCCCACATTTTACAGAGGGAGGGAAATTGGCACACAGAGATGTTGAGGCTAAAATTTTCAGAGAGACTACTGATTTCAGTTGCTTCAATTTCTTCGTATCCAACACTCATGGTCTGATTTTCAGAGGTGCTCAACACCCAAATTTATGTAAATTGTGAGTCATCAACAGCTTAGAAAATCAGGCACTACATGTGTCAAGTTGGACATCCAAAAATCAGAGAGGACTTTTGAAAGCCTGGCTGTAACTTGCTCAGTGTCAGAGAGCAAGTCCAGTCAGAGGCAAGAATAGAACCCAGGTACTCTGGCTTTCATTCTCTGGCACTAGGCATAAGATGTGCTACTGCTCAAGTGGATTGCTGGTTATTGGGATGACAAGGAATGTACTGTAGTCTTAATTGATTAGTTAATACTTTTTTCTCTAGTTCTTTACAATAGTCATGATGTAGCATGCTTTGTGATGTTTCCCATTGTTAATGTATTTCTCATTTCTAGGTACCCAGGGTTTGTCTTGCCATGTCTGGGAGTTCATCCAGTTCAAGGTATTCCCCCAGAGGAACAATGCAGTGTTACTTTAAAGGTATAAATAAACTCTTAATTGCCACATATCCAGAGTGGACCAAGCAGCAGGCATTCAGAATTGACTCATTTGACATTTAAAATAAATCCAATCTATACTGTACATGTTGCCATAATACAGAAAACACTGTGGATCAAATCCTGAGGTCCTTACTCATCTTTGATTCTGTTAATACTCAAGCAAAATGCTACTGAAGTAATTTGGCTCTCTGTTTTACAGAGGGCTACAGTGGAGCGGATGATCTGCTTACAATCAACATAATGAACATGCACATTTAGCTGTCCCTCCACTTCCATGGGGAGTGGAAGACTAAAGAGAGATGTATACATCTGTGTCCATGCCCTGACCATATTTGGTGACTGTTTGCACTCAGACTAACAGCTGGCATGTACAGGATATTAATAGATCTTGTCTTGAAGAGTTAATTACATGTTCCATTCATCTAAAAAATAAACTTTAAGGCAGAATGGCCTTGCAGGATCTTTAAACCTGACAGACTGTCCCCCTTTCCCCCCAACCTACTGTAGGAGCACGTTTCAAGGTACACAGATGACAGATTAAGTGGTTCTGTATCACAATGGAACTGAATTCATCCTGCTCTTGCTTTGCAAGGATAGAGGGTTGTTTCTTTAATTTCTTTTTTCTTCTTCTCGCAGGACCTGGATGCTGCATTGCCACTTATAGAACTCTATAAAGATAGATTGTTGGCAATCGGAGAGGTAAGTAGAAGATCTGTGTTTTGTTTAAATCCTCTTTTTTTTTTTTTGCCAGCGTAGGTCCTCTGAGTTACAAGCACTTAGCACACGATCAGCTCTGTATAAACAAAAAGTAATACTAATAATCTGAGCAGCTGGAGAACCTGACCTGACATTCCAGCACTGAAAATATTTTCCTTCATATACTTCCCTGATGCATCTCCCCAGTCGTCTCCCTCCCCCTCTTCCCCCCAGCTGCTACTTACTTTGCAATGATAATTTTTCATCTGAACGAGATTTTTTTTTTGTCTACCTCTGAATCTGCTATTAATGCCCTTCAAATAAATAAATTGGCAACGGGAATTACCATTCACACAGCAGTAAGGGAATAGCCTGAAAAAATAGAAGAAAATACAGTAATAGCATTTTTTATCTTCCTTCTCCCCTGCCCCCAGTCTTTCCAGTTTCCCCACTTTTTCTCTCAAGTTTTTTCAATTGTACTTTTCATTTTTAGAGTTTCCTGACCCATCCTACTCCTTGCAGCTGCTCTTTCCTGCTAAGAATAACTCAATATTTTGATTTCAACCCAATGGGAAAGTGCCAATGGAACTTGACAGTACAGGTTGAATGAAAAGGAGGAGGTTTTAAAAGCTATTAGCTACTTTTTATTTTATATTTAGTTAATGGTGTGGACTTGGTATGAAGTATCTTAAATATACATACTATCTTTCACCTGCAGCCATGCCAACTTGTGCGGTGATCTTGAGAGCAAAGTGTGGTCAAGCTGGGTCAGTACTTGGATGGGAGATCTCCACTGACCATTTAGGGGCTGTGGAAAGCAGTGTCCGTGATTCAGTTGCTGATCTCTTACCTTTAACTCAGTACTGAACTGAGGTATGGTGCAGGGTCACTACTGCTGAAGGTGCTGTTTTTAGGATGAGATATAAAACCAAGTCCTGACGACTTTGGTTCATTAAAGATCCCAATGCACTTTTCATAAGATTACAGGTGTTCACCTCAGTGTCCTGGCCAAATTCCCACTGAGGTACTTGCAGTCTGCTTTCCTAATTTGCCTCAGCAGTTTTGTTTGGCTGGGATTCTCCTTTACTTCCTGTCCTAAACTGTGGTGTGGTTTTATATGCTGTTGTGGTTTGAGGCTTGCTTAATTAATGTTAGTAAAGCTGTTATTACTTCCTCTCAGTGGATTCCACAGCGCTTCAGAAATCATGTATGTATGAATGTATTGAATAAAACTAAAATGTCAATTTATTGACCCTCAAAACACAGTGTAATAGGTAAGGAATTCATAGTGTTCACTCGAATCGCCACTGAAATTCAGGGTGGAATGCAGCAGAGCAATATTAGAGTACAGGTAATGCTACATGACAGTTTATTACAGGACATGAAGGAGAATAGCTGTACAGTGGCTTGTATGACTGGTGATTGGTGTCTGAGCCCACTTCCTGCAGGACACATGGTCATATCTCAAAACCAACACAACAAATGACAATCTTGCCTGCAGTCTTAGCAGAGAGAATTAAATAAATATGAAGTATCCTCTTACACCTGGATGCCCTTTGGTTTACCCTCTGACACCGTGCAAGGTTGAGTCACACTGACATGTCAGTATAGGTAAATTTGCTATGCTGCACCTGTTCTGTAGATAAGGCAAGGACTTCGGTTGGTACAGCTGTGAACCTTTCTCAAACTTAAAAATCAACTGAAAATATTTAATTCCAATACTATACAGCTGGCTGACTTCATTAGAAATGGGCTTGAGCTACAGATTCAGATCTGAATCCGAACTTCCCTTGGAATTCAGAGGATTCTGGATATGGGGTTTTAGTTTGGAAATCATTGTTAAACAATGGTTATAGCTGCACAAAAGTCATCTATTGGTTAAAATGTTGAATAAAGTTCTTGGGTCTCTCAATTTATTTTCAACTCCTAAAGTGTTTGAATGTTGAATCTAAGCTGTAACAGACCATTTCCTATAGAGCTCATTTTAATGGCAATCCTTCCCAAATGTATACATTTAAAATTGACTGGCAGGATTGAAAAACTATTTCTTTACTGAACTGCAGACTAGTATGTAAAGGAATCAGGTTGGTGAAACTTTCTTATGTCTCCTCTTGTGCTGTAGGTTGGACTAGATTTCACTCCCAGATTTGCCAGCACTGATGAACAGAAGCAAGAACAAAGACGAGTCTTGATCAAACAGATTCAATTAGCGAAAAGACTGGATTTGCCTTTGTAGGTCTTGTTTATACTGACAGGTTATTGTGTTTCAGAAGAGATCTAAAATCAAATTCCTTCATATCTGTAGTTATTAAAGAGCCCAGAGCACTTAGAAAAGTAAGGATATTGCCTTCATTGTCTTGGCCAAATTACAACATGGTAGTTACATTGTGCCTACTTGGGTTAACCCCTGTAGTTTCAATTGCATCCTGTAGTCTTCTCTTCTTGTCCTAGACTGTTGCTACTGTATTTTCATGATGGCTGAAGTGATTTCTTTATACATGTTTGTAAAGTTCTTAGGGAATCTTTCTTGGTGAATGGTGCTATAAAAATTGCTGTCAAATCAGTTAATCTTATTTAAAAAAATACTCTGCTTAATTTCCTAATACTAGTTTTTCTTTTCTTCATTAGAAACGTCCATTCTCGTTCAGCTGGAAGACCAACCATTAACCTCCTAAAAGAACAAGGTACTTTTTTGGGTCACTTAATGCTATTAAAAATTCATTTTTTTTTTCAGCAGCCTTTCTTTGGTTTTACCATATCTCCTTATCATGCATGTCAGTTTGCTTACATAAAGCCGGATGGGCACAGTTATGGAGGTCCTTCTCAAAGTACTGTAATTTTGATTTATGGGATTTACTGTTTGATTGAGGAACTGTTCAGATTGCTTTAGCCACTAGCAGTTTGTCAGTTCAAATACACCTTCTGACAGACCCATATCCATGCTCAGCGTCTGTTCAGCATATCACACTCTCCAGGTTGGCATTGAAATTCTACTTTTTTTTATTTTTTAAAGGTGGACATTTTAAATACATTTCAAAGAGTGTTACAGGCAATTAACTGATATGATACTTTTATAGCTTAAGTCTTGGAGCTCATGAAGTGGAATCATGGCGTTATTAAAATAGATAAAAAAATTAAGGCTCTGGTATCTCTTATGTTTTGAACTAAGATCAAGTGTTGTATCAATTTAATATCAAATACTCACACTCCTGGGGGATGGGGTATCCTGCACTGGTAGGGGAATGGACTCGGTGATTTAATCGGTCGTCTTTTTCATCTCTTCATTATTGCCCAATTTGCCTTACTTAGTGGGGGGGAAACCTGTAAAAAGAAGAAAGGAAGGAAAGTGAATATAATTTCTGTCTGTCTCTATTATGTTAGAATGATGATGTCAGCTCCTGACAGAAACTCCTTGGTCCGACTGTACTTTCCTCAGACTGTAATGCTTTCAAGAGAAGGAGATTAGGATTGTTCCCATGGTGCTATCTACCTCCTTCCCTCCCCAAACTGTCTCTGCTTGCAATCCCAATCATATCTCCCAACATGGCTCCTCTCGTAACAGGCTTTTCTTCTCCACGTCCCGCCCCTCCACCTGATCTGTTCTATAAGCTATCTGTCTGACACCGTAAGCACCAACTGTGCTGGCATCACAGGAGCAGTTCTGACTCTGCTCCTCTCCAGAGCACTGTAATCCTAGAGTACAGCGAGACCAAGGGTTCTAGTACTAGGAGGTGACATCATAGTCCTACCACGAATATAGTTACTTCCTAATTGGTTTGGCTCTCTGTAGGTGCTGAAAGGGTATTGCTTCATGCATTTGATGGGAGGCCATCTGTGGCGATGGAAGGAGTGAAGGCTGGATATTTCTTCTCCATTCCTCCTTCCATTGTAAGAAGTGAACAGGTAAAGTTCAAAGGGACTAGTCCTATCTCAGTATTTGGGGATTGCAGCCTGTAACCCTCAGTTTATCACAAAGAAAATATTACTTTCTGTTAGGCTGATTTTTTTTTTTTTAACCCTATAATATGTAAACTTCTGGTGACCTTTTCTTTGGAAAGCTCTAGTGCTCCCTTGCTTTGGAGTAGGGACGCAGAATTTGGCAGGGGGAGACTTGTGTGTCAGGAATGAGCCTTATGCTGTTCCTGTGAAAATCCACTCTAATTTGGCCAAGTTATATGTCCACGAAAAACTGCAGTTTGCACATGCTCAGCAGAGACTTTAAATTTTAGCAGCTATATTCTTCAAAGATCCCATCCACACTGGGCACACTACAGCCACAGGCCAAGCAGGACTTTCCCTGCATTGCTGCAGGCTGTGCTGGGTTTAGGCACCTGAAATGAGAGCAGGGAGCTTGCCTGTCCTGTGCTCTAGTAACTCCCTGCTGGGCCCAGGCAGTTGGAGGAGGAAGCAGCTGCCTGATTTGAATGCAGAAGGGACAAGAGCCAGACTACGATGATGGAATAGATTGGGACAAGAACCCTGGGGATGGGAGGTGGGACAAGATTGGAGGAGAAAAAATAGTATGCATGTAATTAAATATTGTATCATAAGACATATGCACAAAGAGGATGAATTAGGGTTGCACCGGCAACTTTGATTCTGGTATATCTGAGCTTTTGAGTGCTTTACTTTGCAACCCTAATGTAGTTTGTTTGTTTTTCATGTGCAATAATATTATTTGATTTAATAGATAATAATGGGCTGAGTGCTTCACTAGGGGTGGCATTGTGTATATTATGGAGACTTTATTAAAAAGTAGTTCATGTATTCTTGACCATTTTTTACTACTTCCTAATTGTGCAATTAGCAAAAATATATTTACAAGATCCCCACGTGTATTACTGCCATGCCTTTAACATGAAACATACCTCTCTCTCTCTGCTTTTTTTCCCTAGTTTGAGTGAATGAGCCATTTAATAGCTTTCTTGTTTCCTTTAAGAAGCAGAAACTTGTGAAACAGTTGCCCTTAGAATGTATGTGCTTAGAAACCGACTCTCCTGCACTAGGTCCTGAAAAACAGGTAAATTGTTGGTTTCTCCACTTCTGCATTTCTAAAAATGTAGCTTACTGAGGACAGTAACAGAGGGCAAAAATTGAATAGGCAGAGACAAGGAAGGAAAGACATTGTCAGAAGAAATTGGAAAAGAGATAGCAGGTTGATAAGGCAGAGTGATACAAGGAGCCAGTTCCCAAAGGCAGGGACTACACAGGAGAAGACTCTTGCCAATTGCAGGAATAGATTGAGAGGAGACTGGTGGAGGATGAGCAAATATAACAGAAATTACATTTAAGGCCCTATCAGTGGTATATTTGAAACCATTTGCAACAACTGGTTCTGAAGATAAATTGAATCTGACACTAATGTAATTTCAGATTCTTTAATTTATTCTCTGTTTTTGTACATTGCAGGTGAGAAATGAACCAAAGAATATTTTCATTGCTGCAGAGTATATTGCCAAAATGAAAGGAATCCCAGTGGAAGAAGTTATAGAAGTGACGACGCAGAATGCACTGAAACTGTTTCCCAAACTTCAGAAATTTCTCTGGAAATAGACCCAGACATGTTTAAAATTTGCAATTACATTCTGTCCCAACAGCTAACATGTGCAATAAAAAAAATCCGTCTTGTCCTAACTGCAGGATTTTACTATCAAATAATTCAGCAAATATACATCCTTCCGGTATCTGGTCCAGATATAGATTCATATTAGTCGCCTAAATAAATATGGAAGAAGGGTCTCTCTCATATTGGTGAATTAATATTATAGCTGCCTGACTTAACTAAACACTATGTAAAATCATGGCCCTATTGAAGTCAAGGGCCAAACTCCCATAAACTTCAACAGGCCCAGGATGTTGTCCCAATAGTCAGAGAAATTATCTTCATAGTACCCTAATCGTTACTCCGAAGGCCCAGCCGAGTAAGGGGGCAGAATGTGGGGTCTCTGTGGAGTTACTGTGTTAAAACAGGACAGCGAGGGAGAATCTGTTCTCCTATCCCAGTCTATGGTCACTATAAACTTCTACACCAGAGCTGGACCTGACCTGAACCAAAACCCTGTATCTGAATGCTCCAAACTCTGGCAAGTTCAAATCTGCATCCCAGTGTTATGGTCTGGGCCCATGTCTTCCATGTATCAAATGTTTGTACTGTTTTAAAACCTAAGACTTGTCTACAGGGTGTGTCCGTTTGAAATGGACATTAACACACAGTAGGGGACTTTTTTAGCGTATGCCAGGAGGGTCCACGTGGGCCAGTTAATGTGTGACATACTCGTGTGTGCATTAGAATTTACACCCCTCTAATGTGGACTAATGCACGCTGTAGACAAGTCAAATCTTGTCTCCCTTAATATATACAGTTTTTTTTAACTGCCTTGTTTTTATTATTCTGGAAGATCTCTTACAAAACACGGTTCTGAACTCCTGTTTGACATCCTTGGCTTTTTGTGAACCACCGATGGATGTCAGATTGACAAATTGTAGTCATGGTGCCAACGGAGTAGAGACAGCCTGTTGCCTTTGAAGTCTGTAGGAGTTTTGCTGTTTGTTGTTCAGTGAGAGAAGGATTGAGCCCTAAGTAAGATAAAATGTAAGCAGCCTATTTCCAGGTCATGTGGAAGGTAACTGCTGTCCACCTTAAGTGCTTGTTTTCCCTCACATTTTCATCCCTATGATTACTGCATCACCACTGGGGGAGGTTAGCTTTACTTGTTCCTCAGATAGTGGCAGTGTTAAGGTAAGTTGCACCTAATTAGCTTATCAAGTTAAGAAAATGTCTGTCTTTTCTGTCTTCAGAAAACACCTGAATTTGAATCATTCATATATATATATTGCAATGTGTATTATGGTTTTAAAAGACAGGAAATAGAAGGAAGAACTGCAAATAGGTAAACATTTGGGTCTAAGTGGGAACCCTGATTAAGGATAATTAATGACATAGAGCCACCTGCATGCACAGCTTCCACTGTATCATTATCAGGATTTTCTGGGCATGGATCAAGGGTAGTGTATAGCTCAAGATACATCTAGGGAACTTTGAAATGGATGCACGCTACCCATTGCTGATCAGTCAGATTCGTTACACTTACAATGACGGGCAATATAGAAGAACTGGGAATGGGACATTGACAATAAACTAAAAATACACCGACAAGTCTTATCAGTGTCTAAGCAGAGAGCAACACAGAAAAACATATTCGTTAAGGAATGGCAAATTACATTTTAAAATTCATCCAGGGTTGATTAGCTCGTGTTATTTTTAGTAATATAAAAAGGATTTTTAATTTTTTTTATAACATTTTGAAGTAATTGCAGACTATACATGGTAGGCTATGTCTACACACACAAGTTGTAACGATACAGTAAAATTAAAGTGATATAACTCCCCCTCAGTGTGCATGCAGCTATACCAGTACAAAAGTGCCTAATGTGTGTGGAAAGGGGAATAAGCCATACCGGTAAAATGCACCTTGTATAACTGCAGTCACAATAAGGATTGCACCAATTAAACTATTCTAGTTAAAAAGAAAATTTACTCCAAGGGCCTTGGTATAAAAATTGTGTACAGGAGGCCTTATTCTAACAAAAAAGATTTTATTAAAAAAACAAGAAAAAAGGTAAAGTTAAATATAAACAAAGAATAAAACACTCAACACAATTAATGCTGTCTCTTTAGACCGGGGTAGGCAACCTATGGCACGCGTGCCGAAGGCGGCACGTGAGCTGATTTTCAGTGGCACTCACACTGCCTGGGTCCTAGCCACCGGTCCGGGGGGCTCTGCATTTTAATTTAATTTTAAATGAAGCTTCTTAAACATTTTAAAAACCTTATTTACTTTACATACAACAATAGTTTAGTTATATATTATAGACTTCGAGAAAGAGACCTTCTAAAAATGATAAAGTGTATTATGGCACGCGAAACCTTAAATTAGAGTGAATAAATGAAGACTCGGCACATCTCTTCTGAAAGGTTGCTGACCCCTGCTGTAGACGATACTGAAAGCATAGCATGACATCAAATTACACAAGCTGCAGAGTTCTATTGGCCCGTGGTGCCTGGGCAACAGGAACGTTCCTGGCCCGGGGCAGGCTCCAGCACTGTTTGAGGCCAGGTCTCTCCCTCGGCCCTGCCTTCTGCCCCCAGGCGCTCCCTCCTGTGCGTCCCCCCAGGCGATTTAAAACAGCCCCGCGGCCCCCACCCACCACTAGCAGTGCAGCGGAGCTGAGCAGTTTCTGCCTGCTCGTTCCACGTGGCTGCCGGCCCCTCTCTGTAGCCCCTGGGTTGGGTGGGTCTGTGTCTACGCACGCTGCTCCTGCCCCAAGTGCCCCTGCGGCCAGTAGGAAGCTGCGGGGGCAGTGCCTGGGGGTAGCAGCACGCGGAGGCCCCCCGGCCCGCCCTGCTTAGGAGCCCCAGGTAAGTGACACACTCTTCCACCCCCTCCCAGAGCGTACACCTCCCACCCCTTTCCCACACACCTCCTCCCTCCCACCCCCAACTCCCTCCCAGAGTCTGCATCCTTCAACCCTTCCTCCTGTACATGCACCCCCAGCCCAGAGCCTGCCCCCCTCATCCCCTCCTGCCCCCCACCTCCTGCCCCAGCCCGGAGCCTGCACCCAGCACCCAAACTCCCTCCCAGAGCCTGCACCCCCTCCCTCCACACCTCCTCCCATCTCCAAACTCCCTCCCAGAGCCTGCACCCAAACTCCCTCCTCCTGCACTCCCACCCTCTGCCCCAGCCCAGAGCCTGCACCCAGCACCCAAACTCCCTCCCAGAGCCTGCACCCCTCAACTCCTCCTCCTGCACTCCCACCCTCTGCCCAGCGGAGCCTGCATCCAGCACCCAAACTCACACCCAGAGCCCAACCTCTCACCCCTTCTGCACCCAGCCTCTCTCCCAGAGCCTACACCCCTTCTGTACCCCAATTGCCTGCACCCCAGACCTCCTCCTCCCACCCAAAGTCCCTCCCAGAGCCTTAGGCAGGTGGGGGCGGGTTCTGGGCACCACCAAAACTTCTACAAACCTGCTGCCTCTGCAGTCTGGGCCCTGATCCTGCAAAGACTTCAGTATGTCCGTAAATATTCACCAGTGGTCTCACTAATGTCAACGGGCCTCCTCCCATGAGCATAGGTATGCACAGGCTTAAGGGTTTGCAGGACTAAGGCTGTAATTATTAGATCCTATAAAACGCAGAATAAATTGCTCATTCTACAACTGTGGGTATAAAAGAAATGTGTAGTCTACTCAAAATCTTCAGCTTCCATCGTTTGACTGAGAAGATTGCAACAAGATTCGCTGCTTCTGGACCATTCCTAGCCTCGTCGAAACTGATTGTTGTAAGAAACGTGATTTCTAAACTGCCACTGTCCCTTTAAACACATTTTGCTGAGGCTTCAGTAAATGATAATCGTTTGGAAAGTGACTGCGGGGGGAGACACAACAGGGCTCACTCTCCCCTCCGACTCAGACGTCCCGTTTGTAAATACTCCTGTAGTGCAGAGCTGGGGCTGGAATGTCCTGCCTTGATGCTGGAAAACTGCACGCACGTGTGTGTAGAGGAAGATCTCGCCAGATTCGAACTCCCTGTGCACAATCGCGAGGCGGTGTGTACCCGGGCTAGGCTGGGCTGCTTGTCATCGTGGAAGTGGGAGGGGTTGTATTCGCTGCCCTGGGAAGAGCCGTATCCTCTTTCTGCTGTCTGTCAGAGTCGTAAGAGGAGGAGCCCAGGCCTTGCATGCTCAGGGTGCCTTCAGCAGCTTTTGCACATGGAGAAGGGCTGGTTCATCGATTGCCACTGCCACCTCACAGCCGAGGAGTTCAGGCAGGTAGGACTGAAGACTGCAGTCAGCAGATGCACTCTGTACACAGGCCCTATGCTGGGGCTGCTGTTATTGGATTTGCAGCCCTGGGTATACGAAGTATTATTGTAACAACAGCTGTTTCCAGGCTAGTGACTGAATTCCCTCTACCTGCTTGTAGTCACTGAGCCTGGAGTATGCTCGGACTGTAGAAGCTTCTGATTCCATTAGAGTCAGTGGCAGAACCCCCATTTATAGCACAGAGGTGGTGGAGACACTTCAGGGAGCTTTTTGGTGGATTAGGAGCAGGGTTCCTTGTGCTCTGCTCTGCAATTTACAAACTTGTTTGTGAGACAAGGTGGGTGAGGTAATAGCTTTTATTGGACCAACTTCCCTTGGTGAGCAAGACAAGCTTTCAAGCTACACAGAGCTCTTCCTCAGGTCTTGCTTGTGTCATGACCAGGGCCAGCTCTAGTTTTTTTGCCGCCCCAAGCAAAAAAAATTTTTGGCTGCCCCCCCACCCCAGCCCTGGGCTCCCCCCCTGCATCCCTGGGCTCTCCCCACCCGCACCCCCTGCCGCCCCAGCCCTGGGCTCTCCCCCCACAACTGCACCCTCCTGCCGTCCCAGCCCTGGGTCACTGGTAACTCGCTCCCAGGGCGGGTCATTCAGCAGGAATTTTGGATGTGTACAGAACACAGACAGGATTGGTTCCCATATCGTTACAGAACTGCAGTAAAGTGGAACAATTTTCAGCTTTTGTGACTGAAGGCTATCTGGATGTATATTATAAGACTGTCCTACATAAATGAGGAAAAATTGAGGTGCCTTTATTATCCTTTTGTTCCATTCTTTGTTTCTATGGGGAATTTGCCAATGCAATATCACTGTCTTCCTTTTAAACAAATAAAACTAAAACTTAAAAATAATAATAATAAAAAAAA
>NW_020664471.1:588248-588810 GCF_002925995.2 Terrapene triunguis | reverse complement strand
GCCCAAATTGAGCTTGAGCACTCCTGAATTTTGAAGGTGTTCAAATCGGGAAGGCAGGTGCTAGATTCCCTTTCTGAATATTAGCTAAATCTGGAAAGGAAAAGTCAATTTCTGCGTCCATGGCTCAGAAGTGGAAAGCCTCCTACATGCCTGGTTCTGTAACTAAAGCTGCCCGGGTCCTAGTAGAGCCTCCTCTCTATTACGTTTCATTTTAAATTCTAGTGGGATCCACATACCTCCCTTGCTAGGCTTCAGATAGAGAGGTGCACTGTCCATTTAGTCCACCCAATTCTTTCTTTGGGGGCTGCAAGGTGGGGTCACACCAGTATCCCTAATCCAGTCTGGGGATGTCTTCTGAAGGAGATATCTGTGCCAAAGCCTTCTACTCCTTGGGCTTACTTGTTCCCCGTTCTAGGGTTACCTACCATACATCCGTATTTTCACGGACATGTCTGGCTTTTGGGGTTTTAAATAGCCGTTCGGGAGGAATTTGTAAAACTCTCAAAAGGTCCAGGATTTCCCTCCCAATGCAGAGCGCGGCACGGCTGACAGGGCAGCCCGG